>NC_058133.1:365641115-365670800 GCF_016433145.1 Gracilinanus agilis
AAGAAGGAGAAGGAGAAGGAGAAGGAGAAGGAGAAAAGTTTTATTTCAAAGGCTTCTTACTTTGCTCTTGCAATTCATGAGTTTACGTATATCTTGGCCTTTTTATGTTTTGATTTTTAATGGAAATTACACTATTAGATGAAGTTATGTTTAACAGATTCTGCCTCCAGGCAACTAAGGTATTTTTTTTATTAGTTTGTCATAGTCTGATTTGAAGATGAAAAAAACTAGTGAAAACAAGAGAAGCATAAAATCACACTGGCCTTTTGCTTCCTTTCATCTCAGTACTCAGAAGACACATCAGCTGATGGCTCAGATGACTATTTCAAGACTTCTTTACCTTCTTTCACTCATTGGCTTAATGATTTCCTTCATCTCTACTATCATTACTGATGGGAAAAACAGAAGCACCTGTTAAGTCCCTTCTCTCCTCTAGGATTCTCTAGTTCTGTGCTAATCCCTTGGCCTCAGCTCTCCCTGCTCAGAAAATGGGGATTTCTGGCCTCCAATGGACAGAAAAGAACTGACACAACTAGAAAATGCTAATGAAGAAAGTATACCCTCTTCATACCAAATGGAGTTTTAAAGCCATTTGCCAGAAAATTCTGGGCTGACTTCAGGTACCTTATATCGTTAATTTAGGACCACAGTAGGCATTTCCCCCTCCTATAGTTCTAAATCACTGAGTAATTACCTCACTGTCCCATTTCACTTGGGGGGCATTCAGTCAGAACCAGCATTTCTGAAGGTTTATTATGGGACAACTAGTTAGCATAGTTAGAGCATCAAGTCTGGAGTAAGGAAGACCTGGGTTTAAATCTGACCTCAGACACGTCCCAGCTGTATGACCCTGGAGACTTAATTGCCTAGCATTTGTTACTCTTCTGTCTTAGAATTGATATTAAGACAAAGCCAGTGTTTTTTGCTTTTTGGATTACTATGTACCAAGCACTGTGGACAAGTCATTTAACATGTCTCAGTTTCCTTATCTTAAAATAGGAATACTAATAGCACCTCCCTCTCAGGACAATCATGAGGATCAAATAAGAATAATTGTAAAAAGCTTAACACAGTGTCTGGCATGTCATAAGACTAAGTAAATGTTAACTATTATTATTATTATAATATAAAGATATTGCCAAAGGGTAGAAATCATTTTTTGACTATTTACATTTTTCTTTTAATCAAATTAAAAAACAAATTGTCCCATGCTCCCCTCTCTTTTGTTTGGGGCTCACATAAGCTAAAAGTCCAAGGGCCTTCAGGCTTCAGCTAGGAAGTTATTTTGAAAAATTATTTGCATCAGCACTTAAACCCCCAAGGTTAATTCTCAGTCCTCAAACCCAGGTCCCATTTCTATTTTCTTGGACTTTTGCATTTTGGTGACTGGGCTCTCTGTTCCTTCCTGGTAAATTGAAGGATTCTTGGTCACTGACCTTAAGATATGAAAACATGCCCCAGAGCCATGTTTTCTGGGGACTCTTTTTTACTTTGATTTAGGGAAGTGGCTAGAATATGTGGAACAATCATGGAGTTCACATTTCCTCTTATAAACAAAAGAAAAGGGCAACACACCAGAGTTTCTCACTGACTTTAGGGACTTTTTCTTTTTCTTTTTTTTTAAACAGGAAAATTCAGAAAAATGTGGTGGTGTTTTCTTTTTTTTTCCAGTTTCCACTATGCAGAAAATCAAGCAGCCTGATGTTGACTCTGAGTGTAAGGTCAAATATTTTATTTCAGGGTTTTAGAAAAATTGGAAACTTTGTGTCCTCTTCAGTGCTTTAGACCACTGAGCTCAGAAACTTTCTTTTTGCTTCTACCCATGTAACTATGTGTCTTAACCTCTCCTACTTGAAACTAGGAATTCCCGGAAGGCAGAGATTTGGAGCTTTTAAGATACTGCTTCTATCACTTAGAGGCTGGGACTTGTTCAAGGTCATCGAGTCAATGTGTGTCAGTGACAGGAAATGGAAGTAGGTCTTCTGGGTTTCAAGGCCAGCTCCCAGCCCACTCTGCCAGGCTGCCTCTGTCTATATTTTTGCTTTCAAACCTAGGATTTTATCATTGTGTTGGTGTTCAAAGAATTGAGACTCCCTCTATCAAAGCTCAATCAGCAATTGTTCTATCCTTATTCAGGCTCACAGGAGGCAGATATATGTTAAAATCAGCAGATGGAGTTGGACCTGGAATCAGGAAAATATGAGTTCAAATTCAGCCTCAGATGCTTCCTGGCTTGTGGTACCTTGGTCAAGTCACTTAACCTCTAATTGCCCCACAAGAAGATCCACTGGAGGAGGAAAGGACAAGCCACTCCAATATCTTTGCCAAGAAAAAACTTCATGGACGGCTATGGACTCCGTCATGGACTGAACAACAACAAATATCCTGGCTTATACCACCAGCAGTTATTTAAGGAGGAAATCAAACTCACATCTTCCAGACTCCCTCTGCTATGCTAGGTTTTCTCTTGAGCACATTTGGATAGTGCCTTCAGTTTATGGGCTTATTTGATCCTCACAAGAACCCAAGTTCAAATCCTGCACCAGATGTTTACAACCTGTCACTTAATTTTGCCTCTGAGGGCTCTACGCTCTCCATCTGGAAAATGAGAGGGTTGGACTAGTTGACCTCTTAAGTTCCTTCTATGTTTCAATCTGTGATGCTAAGGTCAAATATCTGAGAAATGACATTAGGAGTCTCGAACCCACCACACCATACCAACTATCATACAGCTCCAGCTACAAAAAGTAAGAAAAAGAAAAAAAAGCAAACCAAAAACACCTGGCTAATGTACAACCTGGATAATAAGCTCTTTAGACTTTAGCAGTGATTTATTTTAAATAAGCCACAGATGTGAGAGCAGCCACTCAAAAGGAGACTCAAGATCATTGTACCTATGCCGAGGCCATGTACCATTAAGAAATGAAAGGAAATCCTAATGTTATTAATTCTATTTATGAAAGCACTGGCCTGGAATGCAGCCAGACAACAAGTATTGGCATTCCGTGGCAGACAATAAATACATCACTAGCCCCTATGTTATCCTTTAGTCGGTTGTTTATTAAATACCTACTATGTGCAAGGCATCGAGCTACATGCTAGGGATACAAAGGAAAATAAACCAAAAAAAGATAATCTCTGCTTTCAAGGAGCTCATAGTCTTATGGGGAGACAGCAGGCAAACAAGCTAGATACAGGATAAATTTGGAGTAGTCTCAGGAAAAAAAGGCACTAGAATTAAGAGAGATTAGGAAGGACTTCTTTCAAGGGATAGAATTCTAGCTGAGTCTTGATGGAAGCCAGAGAAGGTAGGAGGAAGATAGGAGGAGGGAGAGAAGTCTAGACACAGGGGACCGTCCCTGAAAAGACTGGGGTTTGGGGGACAGATTGTTTTGTGGAAAGAATAACATGGAAGCCGGGGTCACTGGTTATCAGCATATGTGAAGGGGAATAAAATGTAAGACAGAAGAAGTTGGAAGGATCCAGATTATAAAGGCTTTATAAGTCCTACAAACAGAATATTTTATATTTGATCCTGAAGGTAATAGGGTGCCTACTTCCCCTCTCCTAGAAGACAACTGCACAGTCCTGATTTCTTGGCTCAAAAACCATCCCCCAAGAGCCTCCCAAGGGCATCAACACTTTTTGTCACAGCCCTTTTGATTTTTCTCAGGAGATGCCTAATGTCAGGTCTGGCCTGACTCACATTTTCCAGAGGATGTTATGGGAAGATCACAGCCTGAAGACTGGAGGCATCTATAGGAAGACATTCCACAGAGAAAGAATTCAGGTTGGAAACAATTTCATGAGCAAGTTTTGAAAGGGGAAGGCCACTATCCCACCCCCAGATGAAAGAGTTTTAGGCTCATGAAGCTCCCTGAAAATAGCAGGAAACCAGACAACCAGGGCATTGTCCTGGAGTATTAACCACACTTCATAGACTAAAATAGGCCTGACCTTTGTCTGGGCTATGACCACGACGAGATCCCATTCAGCTGCTCCATCTGAAGGCTTTCTGAAAGCCCAGATCAGAATGTTGGGAGACCACCTCTGACTGTCAGGGGGTAGTCACTCACGGAGCACAGAAGATGCACTCATTTCGGGGTGGCATTTAACCAGAGTCTGTGATTTCCCCTGCCAAGAAACTGTGGTTCATTGAAAGTCTAATTTTCCTTCTTCTTCCTGTTCTAATGAATGTGGTACCAATGTAATGTGACAGCCAAAGAGAAGGAGGGCCTCCAGCCGCCTTCCCCGGGCTGACAGCGCTGCTTTCTAGAGGCTGAATCTCTAGAGAAGTGCTTGGCAAGTGGAACCCCCCATTTTGACTTTTCTGCTTAAAGAGCTAAAGGCAGGGGGAGAGAGGCAGCCGGTACAGCTCGTGCTCCTTTTCAGAAAAACCCTGCTGTCCAGGAGCAGCAGTGTCCAGAACAACAACAATAATAATAGTAATAATAATTTTAAATAGTAATAACAATAATAAGCATTTACATAACACTTTAAGGTTTTACAAAAAGGCTTTACAATTGGCTCATTTTATCCTCACAACGACCCTGGAAGGGAAATTGTTAGTCTTATCCCCACTTGATAGGTGAGGGAAACTGAGGCAGACAGTAGTTAAATGAGTTGCCCAGGTTCACACAACTGGTAAATATCTAAGGATGGATTTGAATTCAGGATATCCTGACACTCCAACTGTGGTACCACCTATAGCTGTTTCTAGACAGATTGTATATAGTGTTGAGGATAGAGGAATCAGTGGGCAGCCCCTACAATGGGGATGCCGAAATCTAATCAATTTGGGTCCAGTTTTGCCTCTTTATGCAATATTGGCTGAGTGATCTTACTTCTCAGAGACTGTTTCTCCTTTACCTGCTCTTCTCCTCTTTGAAAGATTTTTATGACCTTATGAAAATCACTGAAGTATCCGTACACTTTGATTCAGAGATATTGCTGCTAGACTTATTCCTCAAGAATGTCAAAAATAGAAAGGAAGTTTTTACAGACACTAAATATCCGAAACACTTTTTTATGGTAGCAAAGAACTAGAAATAGAGTAGATGTCCATCCGTTGGGACAGGTACAGACTTGTGGTTAGGAAAAACCTGAGTTCTAATCCTTTCTCACTTGATAGCTGTATGATCCTGGCAGTTATTTAACTGCTAACAGCCTTAATGTCCCAACCTATAAAGTGGGTACAATAATAGTACCCATCTCATATTATTGTGGGAATCAAATCAGATAGTATATGTGAAATACTTTTCAAAACCTAAAGTTATATATAAATCCTAGCTATTATTATAAATGGCTAAACAAGTCTTGGTACATTTATGTAATGGAATAAGAAAGAACAAATATGAAGAAACATAAAAAGACATTAACTAATGCAGAGTGAAGTAGAACTAGGAAAAACTAGGATTAATGTAAAAAGAAGAAAGGGAAGGAGCAAAGGAAGAAGGAAGAAAAGGAAAGGAAAGGAAAAGGAAGGGAAGGCAGAAGGGAGAAAGTAAGGGGGAAGAGAGGAAAAATTGAAGGAAGGGAGGGAGGAAGACTGCAATTATTGTGATAAAGCTTAAGAAGAGATGAGAAAATGATCCTCTTGCCTTTCTTTGCAGAGGTGAATAGTATGGGATATTATTCCATGTACTATCAGGCATGGTTGAAATGTTGGTTGGTTTTTCTAGACTGCTTTATTCGCTTTCTTTTTTAACTTTTTTTTTTTAAAACATGGCATAGTTCTCTGGATAAAGAGGGAAGAAGAATGTATTTTGAAATGAAGGTGATATAAAAACAAAAGACATATCAATAACATAAAATTTTAAAGATGGAATTGAATCAAATAGCAAGTATAAACACGTACTGAGTCCTTGGAAGGAAAAGCACTCTATAAATCCAAGGTATCATTATTGTTATTTCTCATTGCCAAACAGCCTTCAGGTAACAGAAGCTTTTAGTCACTAATAACCCCAGCTACCTCTGACCTGGTAACCTAAATACCAAAAGGGCTATATCCCATTACAGAGGCCTCTAGTTGCTTAAACACTATTTATTAACATGTTATCTTATTCTACTCAAAGTCAAGTATTTTCATTTGCCATTTGCCAGTCAACATTCCATTCATTTAAAAGTATTAAAGAGAGAGCAGAATTCTGGGCAAGTTCTAATAATTTAGAAGCATCTGATTCACCTACAATAGAGGTTGCTCTTTTTTCTTTTCCTTTTGGCTTTCTTTTATTTTTTTTTCAATTACATGTAGAAACAATTTTTTAATTGTTTTCTGACATTTTGCAATTCAGATTCTTTCCATCCCTTCCTCACCTTTCTGAGGTGGCAAATGGTCTGTTACAGGTTATACCAGTGCAATACATATTTCCATACTTTTCCATGCCACAACAGAAGCCTGATATCACACATATAATAAAAAATTTATGAAAGAAATGAAGCAAAAGATGGTGTGCTTTGAACTGCAATCAGATTCAACAGTCCCTTCCTTGATTTTGGATAGCATTTTTTATCATGAGCCCCTTGGGATTATCTTGGGACCTTTCTTCACTGATAACAATTTAATCCTTCACAGTTGATTATCAGAAAATATTTCTCCCACTTTATAAACCGTTCTCCTGATTCTTCTCACTTCACTTTATATCAATTTATATAAATCTTTACAGGTTTTTCTGAACTCATCCTGTTCCTCATTTCTTATGGGGCCATTACAACCATAAGCCACAATTTGTTCATCCATTCCCCGATTGACAGACAATAGGTTCCTCTATTGCCTCATATTGTTATTCCATCCTTTTATTCCCCTACCCTATCTACCCTACCCTACCCTACCCCCTATCTCCTTAATTAAAAAGAATAAGACAATCATCCCTATCTTTCTCATTTTTATATCCAAATCAATTTAATAAACATTTCTTAACCATCTACAAAGGGACTGAGGTTTCAAAAACAAGAAAGAAAAGAACCTGATGAAACAAGATCATTTTTCTAGGTTTATCTTTCCCAAGTAATGTCCCAGGCATCCACAATTCTTATCTTTGGCACAAGAGGATCTGCTCATTCATTCATCCATCATTCATTCATTCCCTCATTTCAACAAACATTTACTAAGTTCTACACTAGGCACTGAGAAGATAACTTTTTTTTTTTAAACCCTTACCTTCTGTATTAGCTCCAAGGCAGAAGAGTGGTAAGGGTAAGCAATGGGAGTTGGGACTTGCCCAGGGTCACACATCTAGGGAGTGTCTGAGGCCAGATTTGAACCTAGGACCTCCCATTTCTAGGCCTGGCTCTCAATCCACTGAGCTACCCAGCTGCCTCAAAATAACTTTTTAAATGAACCAGTTTCTGTACTCAAGGTGTTTATGTCCTGTAAGGGTAAAACATGTATACAGATAAGTAAATGCAAAATATATATGAAATAATTGGGGTTGTGGGTGCAGAGTACTTCAGCTGAGAAAAGAAGAGAAGGGGAATCTGTCATTTGAGTACAACTACAGCTCCAGGTAAGTGACCTCACCTCTCAAGACCTCAATTTCTCCATTTGTTAAAAGAATAGTAACACCTGCTCTTCCTCTCTTTGAAAGGTTTTATGACCTTATGAAGATGACTAATATGTCCATACTCTTTGATTCACAAATCTAACTGCTAGGCATATACTGAAGACGTCAAAGATAGAAAATTTTTGCTGACACTAAAATATTTGAAGAAGGATTTCCACCCCCCTAAATCCTTACTTTCTGTTAGTAACAACTCTAAGACAGAAAAGCAAAAGCCAGGCAAACAAGAGCTAAATAAGTAAGATGTTCCCCATCACACAGCTAGGAAATGTCTGAGGTCAGATTCAAATCCAGTTCCTTTTGCCTTCAGGCCGGACTGTGCTCTATCCACTGTGCTGCCTAGCTGCCTCTCCACAAAATACTTTTGTAGTAACAGAGAATTAGAAATAGAATAGATGACAATCATTGGGAAAGACAATTTCCCACTCAGAAACAGGTTAGACCTCTTGAAGGAGAGGACACTTGATCTGGACCTTAAAGGAAGTCAGCTATTTTATGAAATAGAGGTGAAGAATGAGTGTTTTCCTGACAGAGGGGACCATCTGTGATTTGACACAGAGCCTGGAGATGGGACATCATGCTTAGTGTACAGCAAATACTTTAGTTTGCCTGGAAAATGAAAGTGAAAAATATGCAGTAAGTCTGGAAAGGTATAATAGAGTCAGACAAGGAAAGGCTTTAAATGCCAAAGGGAAGGAGCTCACATTTTATCTTAGAGGCAAGAGGGAGCCCTAGGGCTTCTTGAACAGGGGAGTAATATGCCCAGATCAATGTTTTAAGAATAACCAAGAATCTTTAAGAATAACAATTTATGAGCCTTGAAAAAGCCTTTTTTTTTTCACTTTGCCTTGATAGAAAGACTTAATAAATAACAATGGAGTTATTTTCTCTTTTCTTTTCTATTTTCTCTACTAACTCTATTTCACCTGTAAATATTTTTAGCAGAGGTCTCAACTATTCATGGTAGTATATCCAATTCTTATTTCCCTCCAGGACTAAATGTAGTCAAGTACATGCGAAAACACAAGGTAGATCCCAAGATCTGTTTCATAATCACTATTTTTTTCCCCTTCAGTAATGTTTTATTTTTTTCCCATTTACATGTAAAAAACAATTTTTGGCATTCAATTTCTAACATTTTGAGTTCCACATTCTCTCCCTCCCTTCCATCCCTCTTTAAGATACTAAGCAATTTGCTTTAAATTAGATATGTGCTATCATATAATATCTATCTCCATGTTCATCATGTAGAAAACGGCACACACACAAACACAAAATGAAAAAAATAAAATGAAGAATGATCTGCTTCTATATGCATTCAGATTCCATCAGTGTTTAGCATTTTTAATCATAAACCCTTGGGGTTGTCTTAGATCATTATGTTGCTAAGAATAACTAAGTCATTCACAGTTGTTCATCACACATTATTTTTTTTAAACCCTTTTGTCTTAGAATCAATATTGTATATTGGTTCCAAGGCAAAAGAGCAGTAAGAACTAGGCAATGAAGATTAAGTGACTTGTCCAGTGTCACATAACTAGGAAATTTCTGAGTCCACATTTGAACCCAGGACCTCCTGTCTCTAGGCTTGGTTCTCTATCCACTGAGCCACTTTGCTGCCCTCCTCATCATACATTATTGCTATCACTGTATATAATGTTCTGGTCCTGCTCACATCACTCTGTATCAATTCATGTAGATCTTTCCAAGTTTTTCTGAAACCATCCTGTTCATCATTTCTTAGAGCAAAATAGTTTTCTATTACAATCATATGTCACAATTTATTTAGTTATTTTCTAATTAACAGGCATTTCCTCAGTTTCCAATTCTTTGCTACCACAAAAAGACCTTTTATAAATATTTTTGTATGAATAGTCCCCACACACACTTTTAAAAATCTCTTTAGGATGTTGATGTTGCATTGGTATTGTTGAATCAAAAAGTTTGCACAGTTTTATAGTCCTTTGGGCATAGTTCCAGATTACTCTTCAGAATGGGTTGGATTCATTCGCAACTCCACCAGTCATGTATTAGTGTTCCAATTTTTCCACATTCCCCCAAACATTTTTCATTTTTCTTTTCTGTCATCTTAATCTATCTGTTCAGTGTGAAGTGGTACCTCAGAGTCATCTTAATTTACATTTCTCTAATCAATAATGCATAATCACTATTTAATTTTTTTTAAACCCTTACCTTCTGTCTTAGAATGCATACTAAGTATCCGTTCCAAGACAGAATGATAAGGGCTAAGCAACTGGGCTTGAGTGACTTGTCCAGAGTCAGACAGCTCAGAAATATATGAGGTCATATTTGAATCCAGGACCTCCCATCTCTAGACCTGACTCTCTCTCCACTGAACCACCTCGCTGCCCTCATAATCTCTATTTTAAAAATAATTATTTATATCTTTGTTTTTATATCATCCAAAATACTTCAATCCTTCCTACAATCATCCCTTATAAAAGATAATTTTTTCCTCATTCTAGCACCAATCAGAATAGCACAATACAGGACATATGAAAGCAATTAATTCACTGAAGACTTCAGATAGGTTTTTGCTGGCTATGCCCAAGTTTGTAGAGATAGTCATATGGAATTGAAGGCAAAAAGGGTAAGAAATATATGAGAAAATTCCTAACAGAAAACCTTCTATGCACATATCTTCTGTTTAATATGCATACATTAATCCTGAGACCATCATAGGTATCCAGTCCTGTTCACACATCAGCCCATGAACTCTGGAAAGTTAGATAAGGAAGTTATTGAATGAAAGAAGATGGATAGATAGTCTGACACAAAGTCTAATCCCTCTCTGTATATGTCCTAGAAAATCCAAGGCAGGATCTAGCTCATCATAAAGAAAAGCTTCTTAACAATTAGTCCTGTTTAAAAGTGGAAATGGCTTCTTCAAGAGTTAGTAAATTTTCTACCCCTGGACAGAATCAAACAGAATTTGGATGATCATTTGTCATAATTGCTTTCAGGAAAAGACAGTGGATTGACTCATAGACTGGCATCTCATCTGATTATATATTTAGGGATAGAAAGGAACCTTGGAGGTCATCTAGTCCAACCTCTTATTTTTAGAGGACACTGAGGCAGAGATAATTAATTAACTAGCCTAAGGTGACACAGGTAGTAAGTAGCAAAAGCAGGATTTTCTGATTCCAAATCCAATGTTCTTTTCCACTGTATACCTAAGGTACCTTCCAACTCTAAGATTCCATGATTCATTAAACTGAAGGTTAAGAGAAGTCATCATGAGCTTTTTCAAAATAAAGCTTCAGCTTGAATAAACATTTCCCTTCTATCCATCCTGAAAACCAGTATTTCCTGCTCCCCCTCAACCCTCATTTTATCCTTTGGGGGAAAGAATCACTCAATGGAATTTAAGGCATTAGAGAGTTGATTATTACTGTGGGCTATTAGGCCCCAGTATTTTCTCTTCCAAACTCTGGCTCTATAAGGATACACAGCTTGGGGCTGTGTATAAGATTTTTTTCTTTAATGAATTCTGGCAGAGGGTTCCTTCTCTTGTTGACTAGGGCAGCATGCAACCCTCTATAAAGAATTGTATAGGGTGGTCCAAGGGGGATAAACTAGGAATAATGGGATGAAATTGAGCAAAGGAAATTTAGGTTGAATATCACGGAAAAAAATATCCCAGCAGAGCAGTCTATTAGATGGTGGAATAATCTCCCAAGGGAAGTGGTAATAGCCACCTCGTTTAGGTAATTTAAAATGAGACTGCAAAGAGCACTTGAAAATATACTATTGGGAAACAGTCTTGCTTTGGAAAAGGAGGAACCAAATGACCTAATAGCACTATTCCAGCTGTAATTTTCCTGATTCTATAGCCTCATGTGACCTTTTAATATGTAATATCTGATGAACTCAATATCAAGGATAAGAAAACAAAGAAACAGTCTTTATAATTAAGGATATTCCAGGCAAAAGTTAAAAACAAATGGAAAAATCCAAGTGTTTAATCATGAAAAATCAGAGTTATGGTGATAAGTCCACTCATGTATGTATTTCATAAACATTAACATACTGAGGCTTTAGTCCCTGTGGCTCATTTTAGGATCAAAATTCAAAACAGTTTTTCAAGTATTAGTCACTGTTTCAGCATCCTCACCATTGCAGCTGATACTGATGCTTCCTATTAGACTTTCTAATCCCGTTTGTTTCTTTAGTCTGAGACAGGAAATACCACTCAGCACTGGTATACATATGAAAATCAGGAAACTTTCAAAGTATTAGGCACATTGTGGCTATTTGAATATTCTCTGGTTGATTTCCTACATCACAACTTTGAAAGTTTTCTTCCTCTTTTAAAGCAAATGCTGAGCAAAGCTTCCTTTGTTTCAAAAGCCATATTGGTAGACTGTCAAATGGCCAGTTCCCATGTGTAAACTGTTCTTTCTCCTAACATTTAATTTCTTTAGGTGGTCCCATATATCTTTCATCTCTTTAGCATCGTGTTCCTTTTATATTAAATTTCAAGCTATTTCCTTTTTTTTTTTTAATTTAAGTTGTCATCCTTATTTTCATAAAGTATGATATAATCTATCATCATCATCATCATCATCATCATCCTAGCTAATATGTCCTTAAAGACTTTTGGAAAATAGATTTACTGATTTTTTTTAAATTTACATTGCTTTGATTTCTTTATATTCCTCTCCTTCCCTATCCCCTCTCAAAAACTATTCAATATAATAAAGAATTTTTTCAAAAGAAAGTCAACACATTAAAAAAACCTTGACATGTGGGGCAGCTGGGTAGCTCAGTGGATTGAGAGCCAGGCCTAGAGACAGGAGGTCCTAGGTTCAAATCCGGCCTCATTCACTTCCCAGCTGTGTGACCCTGGGCAAGTCACTTGACCCCCATTGTCTACCCTTACCAATCTTCCACCTATAAGTCAATACACAGAAGTTAAGGGTTTAAAAAATTAAAAAAAAAAAAAAAAAACCTTGACGTGTAATTTTTTTTTGGTGGAACTATATACCTCTGCAAAGGATTAGGGTTAGGATGGGGAGAGATAACGTCTGTGTTTCTTCTTTGAGGCCAAATTTGTTCTTTATAATTTGCAGTATTCATTTTTTATTGTTCTTGGAGTCACTTTCCATTTCTATTGTTCAAATCATATATTATTTTCCTGTCTCTACTTACTTCACTTTACATCAGTTTATGTAAATTTCTCTATCTTTCTATGTATTCAGCATTTTCATCATTTCTTACAGTAAAGTAGTATTCCATTAGATTCATATACCACATTTTTAAGTGAATGTCTACTTTGTTTCTGCTTTGTTCTCACAAAAAGATATTACCATAAATATTTTGGTATGCATGGAGATTTTTTTCTTTTGGTCACTGGTCATCATGAGATATTTATCTGGCATTAAAAGTTTTGTGTTAAAGGGACACTATAGTTACTTTATTTGCATAATTACAAATTGTTTTCCTAAAGGTTGTATCCCTTTTGTTATCTTTGTTAATTCCCTGAGCATTCTTTCCTACGTATGTTAATAGTTTGTAATTCTTCTGTGTTATGAAATACTACAGATTAGCTCCTTTTCATCAAATGTTAGTTAACAAAAAAAGATCATCACATATAGTGAATAGCAGTGGTGACTAAATACATTTATCTAAGAAAAAAAAGTGAATCTGGGTAAGTTAATGAGATTAGAACAAACAAAATTATGCAAGAGCAAATAAGTTCTTCCTCTGCAAATGAGATAAGAGCACACTTCTACCAGAAAGAGAGAGTTTGACCTGACCTGAAGGAAAGCCCTCTCTTTAGAGTTTATAGGAAGGCAAATTTGAAGGGAAAAACAAATGGAATATGCTTTTATATAGCACCTACTATGTGCCAAGCACAGGGTTAAGGGCTTTTTAAAAAAATATATGATATCAGTTGATCTGATTGAAATCTGGACATGATAACGAGCTGGCTTCCTCTATATGTCCATAGCTTCTCTCCATGTTTATCTCCCAAGAATGTCTCTGGAACCAATGCAATAAGTTCTTTATACAGGTCCACATTGCTGTGCTCAGCCTTTTGTGAGTGTAGAGTAACTTCTACATATGTAGCACCTTGCAAAAAACCCCAGACTTAGAGGGAAGATGGGTGACATCTAATGTTTTGGCTTATTATACAACCACAATACAGATCATTAATCTCACATCTTCTTAACTCAAGGTCCAGTGCTCATATATAGAATTTTATGGTTTACAAAGAGAGGTAACAACTATAGTGTCTAGAAAGTAGGATTTAAATTCAAAAAGAGCTACCTTCAAGTCCCACCTGAGGGTGCAACCTCGGACAAGTTCCTTAACTTCTTGGTGCTCTAGGCAACTCTAAGACACAGAAAAGACACTTTCCTGCATTAATAGAGAGTTTCTTCACCCTATACTAGTGAAATCAGAGGCCCAGTCCCTGGTTTTAGAGTTCACAAAGCACTTCTAATACATTATTTCATTTGACCCTCACAAAAACCCTATAAGTTAGGTCATAAAAATATTATTATCCCACATTTTTAGATAAGGTAACTGAGGTTCAGAAAAATGAAATATCTTGTCCAAAGTCATGACAATGAAAATAGCAAATTTTAACAGGCATCTTGGGATTTAAACAAGTGTGTTCCAGTTGGAGTCATAAAGAACTGTATTCTAATCCTACTCAGATCCCTACTAACTGTGTGATACGGTGCATGTCACTTGACTTTTCTCTCAGCCTCAATTTCCTTATCTGAAAATAAATTGACATAATAGATGTAAAGTGCTTTCCAACCTCCAAATGCTATGGTAAATACTAGTTAGTAGTTCCCTTATTTCCTTACTATCTTAAATGATAATGGCCATCAGCAGTTCCATCTCAAAGGAATGCTTACTGAGCCCCTGCTATGTGTAGGGCATGGTGCTGGGTTCTAAGAATACAAAGAGGCACAAGACAAGAGACTGATAAATAGAGCAAAGGCCGCGTGCCAAACATTTTGAGGAGTTTCAGATTGTAGGAAACAAGGTTTCATGGGGGAAATGGGACTTGATCTGGACCTTAAAAGGGGTGAATAAGATTTAAGAATAGGTAAAGAACTCCTCATGCGAAACATGTCATTTCTGCATGTAGGAATTGACAAGAGTATCCCAAAGAGATGACACCTTCATTCAAATGCCTTTCTTCATATGACATAGATGTTGACTGATTTATTATTTTCTTTAGACCTGTTTTTGCAGGTAAGGGTAGACTGCCAGGCCCCATGTGGCTCCCAGTTTAGTTCTAATATAGTTTCACTCAAGATTAGCTCATAAACTCTACACAAAAAATGCACACCTGTACACACTGACAGAAAACCCTCCAGTGCGTACTCAGAACAAGATAAAATGCCAGAATTCAAGTGGGTTGGGAGGGAGGGTAGGCATGACTAACTAGAATTCTAGTCTTTGATTAATACAATTCAAGGGCAGCCAAAGGATAGAGGCTCTCTAGGTGTGGTAATCAGTAATAATCTCACATTTATAGAGTCTAGAAAGATTCTTGTCCTTCAACAATCAAGCAATAGAAGCATTATTTTTATGTTTTACCCATAAAGTTCAGAGAGGTTAAATGGTTTACCTGGGGTCACAAAGCTAATATTAAATATTGGGATTTACACACAGGTTGCCCAATTCTTGGTCCAACATTCTTTCCATGGCATCATGTTTGTATTTGCAGGTCTTGGTTGAGTAACCACGGATTAAAACCTAGGAAGGATAATCTGAGGGAAGGAAGTTTCAGAGAAGGTAAAGAAGAGGCAGATTCTTTCCCAATATGCATGGACTGAACTGAGAGCAGGCAAGGGCATGGTCAGAAGCCCAGACATTATTGCATAAGTGGTGGAAGGCTGGGCTATGACATACCAAGATGAAGAGTAGCAACCACCAGCTTTGCAAAGAAGAGCAAGTTATGTCAACAGTCTGTTGGTGAAGTAGGTTTACTTGGGGAGGGAAGAAGGTGGCTGAAACCACCTCTACTGGGAGCAATTTGTCTCAAGTCTTAAAGGAACCCCTCTACTTAAAGGGCATTTTGTGTTTCCTTGTACCAAGTAACTTCTCAGTTCAACAGCAGGTGGAAGATGCTTCCGGCCCCAATAGTATGATTTCTCATTAGATTCTTGGAGTTTCAGTTGTCTAATTTACTCCCTGGCCAAGAGCACTGCCAAGGGGTGGGGAACTGGGGTACTAACAGTACATAAAGCTGGGAAACTGGGAGAAAAGAAACTGATGATTTAATATCTCAGGCTTATGCCACCGTGGAATATTGCAACACAGATAGAGCTGCCCAAGGTGATTCCTTTCTAGTCAGCATTGCCCGAAGAGACACACCCCTTGAGTCAGGCGGAAATCTGTTTCTTCATTTATTTGGGGGAAATGGAATTAGTGATTCAATAGTGACCCTTTGGCTTACTTAAATTAGTTTTCATAATATCAAAAAAAAGTGAAACTTCCTTCCACTAAATTCCTCCTCCTCAAGGAGAGGCAAAATGTCCTAATATCTGGTGTTCTCCTTGCAACTTAAACCTAACCTGATCACTGAGTCAGTCCAGCTCTCCAGCTGCAGGCCTATTCGAATTTCCATGAGTAAGTTCATATCCTTCAGAATTTAGGCAATATTCTTGAGAAAGTTGAAGGCACCTGAATCTCTTGGGAATTTTACTTCTGCTTACTCATAATCAGTTATGCATATACTCCCCGAGAAAAGTTGGGAAGAAAAAGAAAAAAGCCAAACCACCCAGATGGAAAGCATATTGAGCTAGAGGGATGGTGAAAGAGGCACTAGAGTTGTCCATGCTCTGCCTAAGTTCAAATGGGGATGGGGAAGCTTGATAAGGGATGGTAAGGCTAAGAGAAAGGGTGCCAGGACAAGAGCTGAGTTAATCTTGGCCCAAAGGGGGAGAGGGTGCAGCTAGGAGGCAGAGAAGAGAGAGCACTAGGCTTGGAATCTGGAGGACCTGAATTCAAATTTGACTTCAGACACATCCCAGCTGTGTGACCCTGGGCATATCACTTAATCCCATTTGCCTAGCCCTAGCCCTTCTGTCTTGGAGTCATTACTAGGACAATAGGTAAGGGTTTGAAAGGGGGGGGAAGGGGAAGGAAAGGAGGGTTATGGGGAATTGGGTTGGATGTGGTAAAAACATTATTATGGTCTAATAGGCTCTTATCAGTGTTGTTTTGTGGAAAAGGCATTGTCTCCGGAGTCATAGGAAGAGTTTTTCATCTCAGTTCTGCCAAAAACTTCCAGTAGGACTTTCTATTTCTTTGTGCCTCGGTTTCCTCATAAATTAATAATAATAATAACAATCGTAATGATAACTAGCATTTCTATAGTGTTTTAAGATTTGAAAAGCATTTTACAAATATGATCTCATTATATCTTCACAATAAGCTCAAGAGGTAGGTGCTATTATCATCTCTATTTTACAATTGAGGAAAAACAAGACAGATTGAGATAAATAACTTGCTTGAGGGTCACATCTGAGGCTGCATTTCAATTCAAGTCTCTCTAATTTTAAGTCTAGCTTTCTCCAATCTAATTACTAGGAAGATGGACCAGATGATCTTTAAGGGTACTTCCAACTCTAAACTCAACCCAATCAATAGTATATGCTCATGGATTATTTTTGGTGTTATGCTAAGAGTAATTTTGAAATGGAGAATAATTTCATAAATATTAATAAAAAATAATTTTTGGTATAGAGAAAAACATAGTATATGCTCATGGTCACTTTTTCTTTTTGGCAGAGAGTAGTTGCTTGGTACCTTA
This sequence comes from Gracilinanus agilis, assembly GCF_016433145.1. Lineage (NCBI taxonomy): Eukaryota > Metazoa > Chordata > Mammalia > Didelphimorphia > Didelphidae > Gracilinanus > Gracilinanus agilis. The sequence continues at coordinate 365,658,483 of NC_058133.1, forward strand.
CATAATAGAAGTCCCAGTGCATCCTCCTCCTCCTCCTCCTCCTCTTTCTTTTTATCAAAATGAAGATGATTCTGAATTTGTCACATTTTGTCAACAATGGATAGCCCCATATGATCAAGTGTGTCATGATCTTAATGGCAAAAACAACAGAAATCCTTCTAACCAAATATCTTTAGGTATTACATTTAAAACTAATTTTATACAAATATAAAAACATTTATGTGCCTAACTTGGGAAGACTGATAAAGAAAAAATAAAGGGAATCCAACCCTGGAAGTTCATTCAGGGTAACTGGTTAAAGTAGCTCTCTGAGTGCTGAAACACTTTGTCAGACAGTCTGCAATGAAGTTACTTAATTAGGAATAAAACAGCTTGGGTGTATAATATTTCATGCATTTTGTTCATTTTCTCATAGATGAAACAGAATCATTTGCATCATATCAAATCAAACCGCTAACTATAAATTGCCACTGGAATTTATTGAGGGACAGTGAAAGGGACATGGTCAGACCTACAAAATCAAGGGATAACAGATAGGCAGCTCATGTGTTTCATTGTTATCCATGGAATGTAAAGAGATCCAAAGGGAGACCCTAGACCAGTGATGGGCAAACTTTTTAAAGAGGGGGCCAAAAGGAAGGAAATGCTCATCCGTCAGTCTGTTTCTAAGGCAACTCTTTCGAAGTTTCGTTGTATTGTATCCTACTCATTGTATTTGTCAGATTAGGAATAATGTTGTGCAGCAGGATAGAACATTTCAGGGGTTGCCCAGTCATCACTGCCCTAGAGCATTATGGAGGATTCATGTGAGGACATGGAAAAGGGCTGTGTGACATAGGAAGGTATGAATAGGTTACAATCTATATCTTTGTAATGAATGAACATCTGTATCAGGAAAATCACAGATCCATTGAAATATCAAAGTAATTAGAATGCTAGGATTCTTTTGTGGAAAGTGTTAATATGGATTATTTTAAAAGAAATGTCATTTATTACTTTCAAGCAAAAATAATACTCAGATTTAGGCAGTAAGAGGTCAGGAAGCTTGCTTTAAAGAACAGATAAAAATCTGATGCTAATTTTCATAGGATCATTGATTTATAGCTAGCAAGGATTGGGGGATGGGGGAATCCTATAATTCAAAGCCTCCATTTTACAGATGAAGGAACTAGGCTGAGGGAAATTAAGTGATTTATATAAGGTCTCACAGGGTCAGAACTTGAAATGATGTCCTCTGGTTTCATTATACAAGACTCTTTCCACTACATCTTCTTGCCTCCTGAAAGGTAAGACTTTCCACAATCTGAGCCAATTAACTGGACCAACCTTATCTCGTATACATGTGTTGTCCTTTTTAGCCAAATTGAACTACCTGTCTACCCATGTTCTTCTCATCCTGCTCTCACCTTTCTCTGAGTCTTAACTCATACTATTCCCTATGTCTAGGATGGACTCCTACTCCCAACAATGCAAAGGGAGGAGGATCTAGGATAACAAATAAACTCTTCTGCTGGTATTTAGAGCTCTTTACAGCTTGATTCCTTTTTGCTTTGCCAGTGTTCTCAGTCAAAACTTCCTTCCACATACTATAGACCAGCCATGATGTTCTTCACAAATGAAGCTATCTCCTGTGTTCCCTCCTCCATGCTTCTGTATAGAGGTAACTGGCAGTTCAACGGATAGAGTGTGGAGCTTGGAGTCAAGAAGACCTAAATTAAAATCCCACCTCGAATACTTACTGGGTATGAGACCCTGAACAATTCACTTGATGTATGTTTGCCTCAGTTTTCTAAACTATTAAAAGGAGATAATAATAGCATCTATCTCTCAGGGTTGTCATTTGAGAAGCAAATGAGAGAATATTTGTAAAAAGTGCTCGACACAGTACCTGGCATGTAGTAAGTGCTCTCTATATGCTTAATCCTTATTCCTTTCCTTCCACCCCCACAACCATTATGTACTGGCAATAACTAGAATTCCCTGCTTCTTGGAATTCCAGGATTTCCTCCCAAATCCAGTTCAGAAACTACATCCTAGATGAAACTTTTCCTGAGCCCTTCTCCCATCTCCAGCATCCAATAATCTCCCTCCCAAAAGTGCTACATAGTCATTTAATATATATTTAAGTAAGTCATGCTGCATTTGCCCTTAGAATATCAGCTTCTCGAAGGAAGGTACTATTTCACTTTTGTCTTTCTATCTCCAGAACCTAGCACAGTGCCTGACACATAACAGGCGCTTCATAAATCTTTATGGATTGATTCTTTCCAGCACAACTGGGCCAGTTAACCTCATAGGTCTTCTCTAGTCTTTTATATTTTTCTGAGTCCATAGTTCTTGGTAATATGCTGCAATCTAATCACACTCATCATGAGCCTTTTAATTGTGCATTGAATGTCTTTCAAATTTCTTGGAGGCTGGAATATTTCATGGTCTTCAACCATAAAGCATCATCAAAAGAATATTGATGTTTAAAAAAAGACTTCTGTTTCTGGAAGAAGCTTAGTCTGAATTAATATGTTTTCATTGTAATTTTGCTAGCTTCTTTCTGGCACACTATGATTGAGAAACTAAGACATTTGAAAAGGCTTCCTCCCCCAGGGAACTCATGATGTCTCCTGACCTTAGAGGAAGATACAAAAGATTGAGTCCTACTCTGGTGTTAGAATTTTGATGTGCTAATCTTCACAAATGAGGACCATATGCAGAAGGCAGTATTCAACACTAAAAAAAAAAATGAAATACTAATGGTGGGATTATCAAGAGTAGAGGAAATTCATTGCAAAAGGGTCTTCTCAGATCCAATTTGACCACCATCTCTGCCCCATCCTCTCTGGACCTCAGACTCATCATCTATAAAATAAGATAGATTATATTTGTCCCAAAGAACAGATGATGAAACATCTCACTTCTCTAACCCAAGAAGAATCCAGGGAACCACTGGAATGGAAAAGATGAAACATACCCTGTGATTTAAAAAAAAAAAAAAAAGCCACTATATTGATTCCTTTTGTTTAACTGCTTTTTTCCTTGTTACTAGAAAGTTCCAATTCCAGTGTAGGAATGATGGTGGTAGCAAAACAAAAAGCATCATTTTTTTTAAACCCTTAACTTCTGTGTATTGGCTACTAATTGGAAGAGTGGTAAGGGTGGGCAATGGGGGTCAAGTGACTTGCCCAGGGTCACACAGCTGGGAAGTGTCTGAGGCTGGATTTGAACCCAGGACCTCCCGTCTCTAGGCCTGGCTCTCAATCCACTGAGCTACCCAGCTGCCCCCCATCATTTTTTTTTAAGTGGAAGATTAAACTAGATGATTTCTCAGGTCTCTCATCTCTAAAAGTATGTGTTCTGTGTTCAGGGCTTAAGAACTACCCCAGACCAGAAGTGGATATCAACATGGTATAGGTTCACCAGCAAAGTTTATATCAAATGAATGGACCACTTTACCAATGCTAACCAAGTATACCCCAAAGAAATATGATCCTATTAGCATCCCCTTAAGATGTGCTCTGTAAGCCAATCAGTGAGTTGGTCAATAAACATTTTTTAAGCACCTACTATATGCCAGGAACTGGGTTAAGCTCAGCACCATTTTCAAGAGTTCATATAATAATGACATTAGTATAAGAACCTGGATTTGGATTAAAGGTCATAGCATCTGAATATTTATATTTGGTGCTAAAAACTATCTTAAACCTCCTCAGTGTTTGGTAAATGGCATATTTGACAACCAGCTAACTACTAGTAAGAAAGAAGTCAGTGTGCTGAATAAGTCATAAATCATTTAACCTCAGTTGACTGATCCAGGATTAAGGGCAATCCAACCTCGGTAAGAGAGTTATCATAATCATAGTCTCTCACAGTCCATTCTGAAGCACACACAGCTGTAGGAAGCCATAGACAGCCATCTCTACAAGGATAAATGAGAAAATGAGACTAACCTTTAAGGCTTAAATCCTCCATCAACAAACTTTCATCAGCAAGTTCCAACAATTTAGATTAATGATGAGATTCAAATGAGCACTAGGTATTCTCCATATCTCACAAGCAATCTTTCACAGAAAGGAAACATCAGTCAAGAAAGCTAACACCCACGTAATTCTTAAGAGTAACTGTGACACATTCTGACTCAAGCTATGTAGAAGGCCATTTTCCAAATAGTTACAAAAACTTGAATGGTTTCCAGTTTCAACACCTAAAACAGGATCTTGAAAAGCAAGAAACACCAGAGATGAAACATGAAAGCAGATTATCTATATTAAACAAACGAAAGAAAGAAAGAAAGAAAGAAAGAAAGAAAGAAAGAAAGAAAGAAAGAAAGAAAGAAAGAAGGAAAGAAATCATAGTTAGACAGTGGTTAAAAGTATTCATAGAAATAAAAGCTTAATGCCTACATTCAAATGAGGGATAATCAATCAACAAATGATGTTCAGAGCATTGAGTTAAGAAGATACAAGGCTTGATGCAGTGGGGAAAACCCTGGATTTAGAATCAGAGAACCTGGATCCAAATCTTTCTTCTGCATTGTGATTCTAAATCACATTTGACTAAAGTGACTCAGTTTCCTCTGCTGTAAAATGAAGGATTCAGACCAGATGGACACAAAGTCTCCTTCTAGCTATGAATCTGTGATTCCACAGTTCTTCAGAGAAAGTGAAATAACCATAGTGACTACTTTCAAAGAGCTTTCCTTTTAAACGTTGATAGAGGAAAGGCAAAAACAAAAGCATAAAATTAAATTAAAATTTCATGAGTGAAATAAGAGAAATAAAGATCATGAGTTCATTTTTTATCCCTATACAGATGATTCCCAGTCAATAATATAGCCAGCCCTAACTTCTCTCCTGAGCTCCAACCTCCAATCACCAGTTGCCTTCTGGACATCTCAAAATAAACATCCCAAACTAAAATCACCATCTTTCCCCCTAAACCATCCCTTTCTCCAAACGTCCATATTACTGTCAAGAGCACCATCATCTACTGTCACTCAGGCTACAACTCCCAACATCATCCTCACTCCCAGTTACCCTACATATCCATTTTGTTGTCAAATCTTGTCGTTTCTATCTTCACAACATCTTTTGTGTATATCTCCTTCTCACACTGCTGCCATCTCTCACTTGGGCTGTTCCAAAAGCCTTCTTAATTAAGCCTCTCTGCCTCAAATGTCTCCTTACTCTAATTCATCCTCTGTTCAAATGCCAAAGTAATTTCCCCAAAGAATAATAAACTCTAGTGGCTCCCTACTACCTCCAGGACCTAATATCTGACAGTAGTGACAAAAAAAAAAAAAAAAAAGAGAAACTTCTGCCTACCTCTCCAGTCTTCTCCTGCTTTAATCTCATCCACAAACTCTCCAATCCAGTGACACTGTCCTCCTTGCTTTTCCTCATACAAATAAGAAAGATCCCAACTCCATGGGGCTGTGTCTTCTGCCTATAACATTCTCTCTTCCCACCTCTACCTCTTTGCTTCCCAGCTTATCACCCCTTCTGAAGGAGGCTTTCCCCTTCTTCCTCCAACCCATGTTTGTCCTCTGAGAATACTTTCCCTTTACACTCTATATAATAGATATGACATGATTATTTAAATGTTGACGTCTCCATTGGAATGTGAGCTCTTAGAGGTCAGAAATTCTGTTTTTTTCCTTTCTTCTCATGTTAAGCATTTAATGTTGTGCCTAGCACAATCTAATCTAATAAATCTAATATTCTAATCTAATAAATACTTGCAGACTGATTGAAATCAAAAGAACTCAGGTTTCACCTCAGACCTAGTAAATTGGCAGAGATGATGATAGAAATAGTCAATACTGGAAGACCTACAGAAAGAAGAGCATACAATGTTGAGGAAGCTGTGAACTGGTCTAACCATCCCTTCAAAGCAATTTGGAACCATGCTAAAAAGCCATTAAAATGTACCTACTTTTTGATCTAGAGCTCCTGTTGCTCCTCACAGGCCCAGAGGAGGGAAATAACAAAAATAAAGGCTCCATATACACCAAAATATTTATAACAACATTTTTTTTATGGTAACAAAGAATTAGAGACAAAGCGTGTGTCCATTGATTGGGGAACAGCCGCTAAACAAATCATGACATGTGAATGTAATGGTACTGGGCTTTAAAGTACAATGAACATGACAAATACAAAGAAGCCAGGAAAGATATCTATAAACTGCAGTGAAATTAAGCAGAGCCAGGAAAATAATGCTCATGATGACTACAATAATATGAATAAAAAGAATAATAGCTAAAAAAAATTGAAAACTATTATTGTAACATGGTCAGGAACAATTCAGTTGTTCAGTAGTTTTTCAGTTGTATCCAATTATTTGTGAACCCATTTGGAGTTTTCTTGGCCAAGATACTGAAGTGGTTTTCTGTTTCCTTCTCCAGATCATTTTACAAATGAGGAAACTCAGGAAAACAAGGTTAAATGACTTGTCCAGGGTCATACAACTAGTAAAGTGTCTTGAGGCCAGACCTGAACTCAGGAAGATGAGTCTTCCTGACTCCAGGCCCTACAGTCTACCCATTGGGCCATCTATTTATTACTTTCAGTTGTGTTCATCTTTTCATTACCCCATTTGGGGTTTTATTGGCAAAGACACTAGCATGGTTTGCCATTTCCTTTTCCAATTCATTTTAAAGATGAGGAAACTAAGGCAAATGAGGTAAGTGATTTGCTCTGGTTAACACAAATAGTAAATGTTTGAGGTCATATTTGAATTCTTTTCCTGATTTTAAGCCTAGTGCTCTATCCAGTGTGACACTTAACCATCCTACTACTATGCCAACTAGCTGTCTCATAAAGAACAAGTTAGGCCACAAAAAAGAGACATGGGGAGATGTATCTCCCCTTGCTCTTTTGAAGAGAGTGGGCCCACCAGGATAGAATATTGCTGATAACTTCAGTAGGTTTTCTATACATTTATCAGTTTTGCTTTGATTTTTTTCTTCTTCCTCTTTTTTTTTACCCTTTTTTGAAAAATCTTTTGCTTTAAGTGATATCTTTCTGAAAGGCAGATAGAAGAGGTATAAAGAGATCATTTAAAATCTAAATGTTAGATGATGTAAAAACAAAAGGTATAAATAAACTATATTACTAAAAACAGTGGCATCTGTGGGACATGAGTGTGTTGGAAGAAGCAAGAGAGTTTTATGGGTTTTTTTTTTTATCTCAAAAGAGATCCACAAGTTAACAGTTCTCTATGACATGATGAAGAGAAGAATGGAGTAACTACCAGGAAAGCCTGGCAAATCAGTTCTCTTAGTCTCTGTTTCCTAATTCGTAAAAATTAGAGTCTTGGATAAAATAACCTCCAGTTCCAACACTAGAATTCTATTTTTTTTTTTTTTCAGAAAAAAAAAAACCTTTAATCTGTACTTAGAGTTCATCAAATCTGTGTCTGGGAGAAGATAACACTATGATTCTGAGTGAGAAAGTTGGGCCTTTTTATTTTTAAACCCTTATCTTTTGTCTTGGAATCATTCTAGATATCAGTTCCAAGGCAGAAGAGCAGTAAAGCCTAGGCAACTGGGGTTATGTGACTTGCCCAGGGTCATACAGCTAAGAAGTGTCTGAGGACACATTTGAACCTTGTCTCCAGGCCTGGTTTTCTATCCACTGGGCCACCTAGCTGCCCTTTAAGGTTAGGCTTTGATGCATAAACTAAATATACAGAAATGATTCTTTTAAGAATCTCCAACACCATCAAAGCAAGATTTTTTTTTTTAATTCTAAGTTTTAAACAAATGAAGCTAGGAAAAAGAAAGAACATGAATTCTAGGCCTACCTCTGAGATTTTGAACAGGCAACATCATTTTCTCTGGGTCTCGGTTTCCTCATCTGTAAAAATGGGTTGAATTAAATGTTGTCCTCAAGGCCCTTTGCAGTTTGGACATTCTATCATCTAATTTTGCTATAAAGTCTGCATACCCTTGAAACAGCTTCAATAAAACTACACCCTTTAGCTACACCCTTTAGCTACACCAGAAGGGGTTTTACTGCAACTTTTGTTGGTAAAATAAGTATTTATTATTTATCTCTACATTAATATAAGCTGTTAAAACTTAAAAGTTTGACATATGCATTTTTTAAAACCTTTACCTTCCACCTTAGAATCAATACTGTGTATTGGCTCCAAGGCAGAAGAGTGGCAAGGGCTAGACAATGGGGGTTAAGTGACTTGCCCAGGGTCACACAGCTAGGAAGTGTCTGAGGCCACATTTGAACCCAGGACCTCCCATCTCTGGGCCTGGCTCTCAATCCACTGAGCTACCTAACTGCCCCTATCATTTCTTAATGATGTAGTAGCATAAATGAGTCAGCAAGGCTTCAGTTTTGGAGTGATGAAGCCTTGGATTGAATTATAGCTTCTGATATATAATAGTTGTGTAAGCCTGAGCAAGTCAGTTAACTAACTGTTCAGGCCCCTGGGCAACTCTCTAAAACTAAAAATTACATTGTTTCCCTTGATATTCTTGATCTTTTGTTCTTCCAAATGAACTTTGTTGTAATTTTTTTCTAATTCAATAAAAAAGTTTCTTGGTAGTTTATTAGGTATGGCACTGAATAAGTAAATTAATTTGGGTAGGATTGTCATTTTTACTATATTAGCTAAAACTAAAAATTACAGAAGGGCTGTAGATGAGTGTTCTTGGTGGGTAAAGTTCCCCTCATGCGGTGTTCCTGACTTTGTACCAAAAATGTACCATGAGCTTATTATTATTTTGTTCTTAAATAACCCTCTTTAGTACTGTGTTGTGATCAAGGCAATTAAAGGGTGGAGGGGGGAAAGCAGAGAGTCAGAGTCCAAGAATAAGCACAGGTTTATGAGAAAGCTCCCAGACTGAGGTGATTAGATCTAGGGAAGTCTTAACCCTAATGCCTTGAGGAGGTCATCTGTTCAATAGAGGAAGCACTGACCTCTTTGTAAAGTGCTCTGATTAAAAGGACCAGGCATTGTTGGACGGAATATTCCTTTTCATGATAGATTCCCAACCTCTAGCTTGTATATATATATACAGCCTGACAGATGAAGTGGAATGCTAACAATCGGCTCTCAACAAATTAAGAGGGGATGGGCAGAGAAGAAAAGAAAGTTAAAGCATTTAAAGGAATGGCACGGGACCTCACTCAGACACACACTTAGGACAAAACAAACAAACCATCCAGAGCTGTGTGTGCAGAGCTGACTTCAAGGCAGGAATCTTCCTGGAGAGAGGTCTAAAGCGAAATAATGAGCTGCTCACTAGGCTCCCTCTGGTATAGGCTTTCCTGTATTCACTAACACATAAAGATGATGATGATGATACTAACTGGAAAAGTAGCAAGACAAAGATAAAGAATTGGCCTCATAATCCAGAAGATATGAGCTCAAATACGTTCTCTAACAGGGCAACTAAACTGCATCATGGATAGAGTACCAGGGCTGGGATTCAGATCTGTTTTGAAACATTTTCTAGCTGTATGTCCCTGGGCAAGTCTCTTCACCTTGTTTGCCTCAGTTTCCTCATCTGTAAAATGAGCTGAAGAAGGAAATAGCAAACCACTGCAGTATCTTTTGCCAAGAAAGCCCCAAAAGAGGTCATGAAGAGTGTTCAAAGAGGATGAGCACCTCTGATGTGAGGGTTTGTTAAGCCCTTTTCAGGGATGCTCATCCACTTTTGATGTTCACCTGACACTACTCTTATCTGTGATTCCAAGAAGCTGTAGCATGCACAACAGTCCTAGCTTAGTAAACCATCTAGGCAGATGGGCTAAGTCAGGTTGAGGGTAACCAGTGGGACACAAACCCATAGGTGAGTCAGAGGGGTGTCTACCCCAAGTGTGTAAAGACTTTTCCCAGTGGAACAGGCAGATGAGAACAATTTGTTCCAACACCCATGAATGTGGCTGAATCAGGCACCATGGAGAGCTTAGAGCTTGGTCAGACATGTAAGACACCAAGGCCATCCACCACATCCTGGGTCATCACCAGTCTTTACTTTTTTTATACTCTACTTTTACTTTTACTTACACCAGTCTGACTTTAGTCTCGATGCTGGCCTTTGATGACTCTGGAAGAAAGCCAATGACTTTGTGCAACTCTGCCTCACTTAAATCCAATTCATGTAAAAGTCAAGACATCACCCTGCAAGTTTCAAAATTAATATCCAATAACTATTATATTTTATAAAGTTTATTAATAATAACTAAAGTAAAAAAACTAATATGCTGACCCAGCCAGATCACAAAAGAAGAGAGAGGGAGGAGTTTCAGAACTCATAAACAATGTAAGCATGCAAAGGATGCCGGATAATATAGAAAGGAATTCTGGGGGACATAGTTCAAAAGGTACAAAATTCCTAATTAATACGGCCCCATGAAGTCATTAGTGCTCTTCAAAAATGAAGAACAAAAAAATATGCCAAATACTGGGAATACAAAGAGTTCCTGTCCTCAAGGAACTTACAATCTAATGAGATAGCCAAAATGTAAGCAAGAGCAAATTTGTACAAATAAGCCCTATACAAGATAAATTGGGGGTCATCTAGAGGGAAGGTACTGACATATAATCATTATCATCTTTATTTCATACAATCACTTACACATGATTATATACTAGTACCCAAGGTAGTTAGGATAACTAGATCTTATTCATTCTACTTCCAGTACTAGCTTAGTTTATCCATTCATTCAACAAATATTTTATTAAGCTTTGTCCAAAGAAATACTTGAGGCCATGAGGAGTCTCTAAACTTGAGTTGTTCCATCTTGGACACATATTGGCTGCATCCCTGATTCAGTGCTTAATTACTCAATATCCCCCAGGCAATTCTCTAAGACTTTACACTGCAGAAAAGGTGCCCTTCTGCATTGGGAGAAGGAATTTACTCATCTGGGAGCTTCCTAGACTGAAGAGGCCACATTCTCGACCTTGTTCCCTCTCCAACAACTGCCATAGCCAGGGAATACATCATTTAATTGAGAGAGCTGGAGGAAGTGGGGGAGGATTGGAGGGATTGGAAAGGCTTTAGTGAATTAATCCAGCAGTCAATAAGCATTTATTAAGTGCCCTCTATGTGCTTGGAACTAGGAAATTAGAAAAAAGTAACAAGTGGATGTTAACCATGTTCCCTTGCTGGCAGGAAGATGAGATACTTGGATTCCCTAGGAATCATGTCCTGGCACCAAGACTGTAAAGCTAACAATAGGCCTGGAACTCTGGACATGAATCAATCCTGTTCATAAGAAATAGCTGGACTCACCAATGAATATAAACAGAAATCATCTGCTAACCCTTAGTGCTGTCTAGACACAATATGTTCTTGATTAACTAATTGCTCACACCTCTTCAAGAATTCTGCAAGGATGCAGAATGGATAAAGGGTCAGTATCTATGAAAAATAAACAGCACATTCAGCAACATTTCAGGATATATGTCATTTGCACATCATATTCACAAAACAGATCTGCTTTGTACATAGTATTATTCTTGATTTGGGGGAAGAAGTAAAGATAAAGAGGTCATGATGGGGTGGTAGGAGCTACTTGTTTCAGTGAATTGAAATCCAGGCCTAGAGATGGGAGGTCCTGAGTTCAAATCCTGGGTCCTCAGATACTTCCTAGCTGTGTGACCCTGGGCAAGTCACTTAACTCCCATTGCCTAGTCTTTATTACTCTTCTGCCTCACAACTGATACTTCATATCAATTCTAATAAGATAAAGGTTAAAAAAAATCATTTTTTATAAAGAATGGCTTTTGGGGAGGGAAAAGGACATGTGGACAAGAGGAAATCTAGAATATAAAAAAGATATTAAAAATCTGCTATTTAAAAGAAGGTTATTGTGGCAAAATATGAAAAATCATTTGATCTTGTACTAGGGTTCTGGTAGTGCTAGTGGAAAGAAGGGCATGGTGGGAAAGATGGTGAATAGACAGGATTCATATAAAATTGTTAGTTCATGGTATATGAGAGAAAGGAGCAGAATAGAGCTAAAAAACTATGAAATTTTTAAAAAATTAAACTTTTATTGGTTTTCTCATATATACCTTCCTAATTCTATTTCTGGAGAGCCATCTCTTATAACAGAGACAGAAGAAAAAAAACAACACTTCAGGAAAACTAATACATTAGAAAATCCAATGTTGGGCAGCTAGGCAGCTCAGTGGATAGAGAGTCAGACTTGGAGTTGGGAGGATCTGAATTTAAATATGACCTCAGATAAGAGCTGTGTGACCCATGGCAAGTCACTTAACCCCAACTGCCTAGCTCTTACCACTGGAAGGAAGGAAGGAAGGAAGGAAGGAAGGAAGGAACAAAGGAAAGGA
>NC_058133.1:365671193-365687493 GCF_016433145.1 Gracilinanus agilis
AGGGAGGGAGGAAGGGAGGGAGGGAGAGAGGGAGAGAGAAGGAAAGAAAGAAAATCTCATGTTACATACAGTATTCCATACCCAGTTTAACTGAACTCCTTCAAAGAAGGAGGTATATCTCTTCTTTGGAATCAAGTTTGGTCTGTCAGTGCACTGTACAAAAACAAAAACAGTTCCTGTGTTCAAGGAGCTCAGAGTCTAATGCAGGAGATAACATTCAAACAACTGTGTACAAACAAGATATATGTGAGGCAAATTGGGGGTACTGTCAAAGGGAATGTACTAAGATTAAGGAGAAATGAGAAAGGCTTCTTGCAGATGGGACTTTACCTAACACTTAAAGGAAGCCCAGGGAAGCTAAGAGCTAGAGACAAAGATAGTTATCATTCCTGGCATGAGGTGACATCCAATGAAAATGCATAGAGTTGGAAGATGGAGTCTTACGGGAACAGCAAGAAGTCAATGTTGCTGGATCAAAGAGTGTGTGGATGGTATTAAGGTAGAAGAAGACTAGAAAGGCAGGATGTGGTCAGATCATGATGGACTTTGAATACCAAAGAGGATTTTAAATTTGCTCTTGGAGCCAATAGAGACACATGGAGTTTACTGAGGCGGGAGGAAAGACCGGAGGATTCAAGGTCAGACTCCTGTTTTAGGAATCTCAGTTTGACAGCTGAGTGAATGGTGTACACTAGTGGGGGAGAGACTTAAGGGAGGAAAACTAACCAGGTGGCTATTGTAGTAGCTCTAGTATGAGGTGGTAGTCATTATGATTCTCCAGCATTCTTCTCCCCCTCACCATTTACACTGTGGATGTTGTTTTCCTTGTTCTATTTACTTCATTCTGTATCCATTCATATAATTGTACTTTGCTCCCCCAAAAGAGAGACAGCTCCTACTCTCAAGGATCTTACATTTTTTATCTAATTCATATTTTAAAGGTCAGCTTAAGAACTACACATTTGCCTTTCCATTTTTTTAAATAGATATATCAGTATATTTTTTAATTTAATAAGGAAACACGATCAAGTCTCTTCTGCTTCCGCAAGCAAAACCTCAAAATTAGGAATGACCATTTAATTTGGGCAAAGTTACTGGCTAACTGGCTGGTTTCAGACACTTTTCAATGGCTCAATTGTCTTGGTGAATGAAACTGCAATGTATTCAATTGTTACTACCTTTCATTTGCATGCTTGACTTCTTTTCACTTTTGCATTAAGTAAAAACAGTTCCATTCAATATATTCTTTCGTGTGATGGCATCCATCATCAAAATGTCTCTGGGGTGGTGGATTAATTGGCTTTGGTACTCTGAAGGATCCCTGGGTTCCATTAGGGTAGATATTTTGTTTACCAGTGTAGATAACAACGCTTCCTAACCTCCTTATCCTTTGCATGTCTTCATGGCTTTTCAAAAACCTTCCACAAATCATCTACTCAAAGCACTGAAGTGTTTTTCTTTTTGTCCTTTTGGTCTCTTCATCTATCCATTTATTGACTCTTACTCTTTCTACGTGATTGGCTAAATTTTTCCAGTCATAAATACCTTCAGTGATGTCTCCTGCTGTGAAATTACAGTCCTCCTTGGAAAGGGCTAAGGATGATGGCAGAAAGTACTGGATTTAGAGTTAGGAGAACTGGTTTTGAATGGGATTCTGCCATGTAAATTTATGTGACCTAGGGCAAGTCATGTAACCTCTCTCAGCCTCAGTTTCCTCATCAGTAAAATGAGGGAGATGTGATCATTGTCCTTTAGAAGGGTCGGGGCAACTAGGTGACACATTAGAGTGCCTAACCTAGAGTCAGGAAGACTCCACTTCCTGGGTTCAAATCTGGCCTCAGAAATTCTGTTTGCATTAATATCCTCATCTGTAAATTGAGCTGGAGAAGGAAATGGCAAACCATTCCAGATTCTTTGTCACGAAAGCCCATGTGGGCTCGCAAAGAGTCAAACACAGCTGAAACTACTAAATCACCACAACAAGGAGTGAGGGGAATCTATAACCTATATATAATCTAACAGGAGGTTCTCCCAAACTTTCCTGTTTCTGGAGAAGGTTCACAAGCTTGGTATCCTCTTCTACATATTCACTCTGTTGTATGACTTGCCATTTCTGCCTTTACCGTATCTCTTAGGTAAATCCCCGCCTCTTCACTCAAAGCCATCGCTTCAGTGATTCAGTGTTCAGGCACTCATCATGACTGGCCTAGATTATTGCAATGGTCTTTTCATTGAGTTCTTGGCATCAGGTTTCTCTTGGTCCAGTCTGTTCTCCACACAGTGGCCAAAATGATTTCTGAAAGCATAGATCCACCCTCCTGATCAGCCAACTCTAGTGGCTTCATGTTTTCTCCAGAATCAATTTTTTTTTTTTGATATTTTGTTATTCTGTTTAGTTGTTTTCAGGTGTGCCCAATTCTCTGTGACCCAGCTGGCGTTTTCTTGGCAAAGATACTGGAGTGGTTTGCCATTTCCTTCTCCAGTTCATTTTATAGGTGAGGAAACTGAGGCAAACAGGGTTAAGTGATTTGCCTGGGGTTAAACAACTAAATGTCTGAGGCCAAATTTGAACTCAGCAAATGAATCTATCCAAGCTGGATGTGGCATCAGGAAGCCTTGAGTTCAAATATCCTGGAGACATTTACTACCTGTGTGACCCTGGAAAAGTCCCTTCACCTCTGTTTGCCTTTATCCACCGGAGGGGGAAAAAAATGGAAAATTACTCCAGTATTTCTGCCAAGAAAACCGCATGGACAGTATTTCCATGGGGTCAGGAAGAGCTAGCATGACTAAATAACAACAGGAAGTTGAATAGTTCTAATGCTGCTCTCTATAGCTATAGAGCAGTGATGGGCAAACTACAGCCAGTGGGCCAGATGCGACCCCCTAAAATGTTTTATCCACCCTGCAGCAATATTCCTAATCTGACAAATGCAATGAGTAGGATACAGTACAATGAAACTTTGAAAGAGTTGCCTTAGAAACAGACTGACAGATGAGCATTTCTTTTCCTTTGGCCCCCTCTTTAAACAGTTTTCCCATCACTGCAGAATGAGGGTAATGTAAGTGGAAGTTAAATGGCACCATGGATAGAGTACTGGGCTTGGAATCAGGAAGACACCTTCATGAGTTCAAATCTGGTCTCAGGCACTTACTGGCTGTGTGACCCTAGGGAAGTCACTTAACACTATTTGCCTCAGTTTCCTCATCTATAAAATAAGCTGGAGAAGGAAAAGCAAACCATTCCAGTGTCTTTGCTAAGAAAACCCAAATGAGCTCACAAAGAGTTAGGCATACCTGAAAGCAATTAAACAATAGCAAAATATCAACCAAAAGGTTTTATGCATGATTCGGGAGATAACATGAAGCCACTAGAGTTTGCTGATAAGGAGGGGTGATCTTTGCTTTCAAAAATCCACTTGGGCAAATGTGTGGAGTCCCAAAGAGCTGGACAGGACTAAACAGCAATAACCATAGCTAGAATGCTGGACTGTAGAGCCAGGAAAATCAGAGTAAGAATCCTTCTGACATTTGCCACTCAGACCAGGGGGAAGTAAGTCACTGTCTTAAGAACCATCTTTGTCTTCTTCATAATACCTCCAGTGCCTGCCTCCTTGAGTTGTAGGGAAACTCAAATGAAATAATTAATATGCAATAATAATAATAACTGCTAACATTTATATAATATTTTAAAGTTTGTAAAGTGCTTCACAAATGTTATTGTATCATTTGATCCTCAAAATAACACTGATAGAGGGCAGTTAGGTGGTTCAGCAGATTGAGAGCCAAGCCCAGAATTGGGAAGTCCTGGGTTCAATTCTGGCCTCAGATAGTTCCTAACTGGGTGACCCTGGGCAAGTCACTTAATCCCCATTGCCTAGCCCTTACTGCTCTTCTGCCTTGGAACCAATACTTATTATTGATTCTAAGGCAGAAGATAAGGGTTTAAAATAACACTGGGAAATAGGTATTATCCCCTTTTTACAGATGGAGAAATTGAGGCAGAGGTTAAGTAACTCTTGCCCAGAGTCACATAGCCAAAATCTGAATCAAGATTTGAACTCAGGTCTTTCTAACTCCTGGTTCAAAGCTCCATCCACTGTGCCATTTAGAGGCATATGTATGTATGTATGTATGGGAGTTTGTGTGTGTGTATAATTCTATCTATGTATATGTATGTATATACACATGTGTGCATATAAAATTATATATTAATATATTTAGGCATGGAACCATTATAGTATCATTTGTTCCTTTTGCTTAATCATTTCTGACAATTTTTGACCTTATGTGGGTTTTTCTTGGCAAAGCTACTTTTCCTTCTCCAGCTCATTTTACAGAGGAGAAAACTGAGGTAAACGGGGTTAAGTGACTTACCCAGGGTCCCACAGCTAGAAATGATGTGAGGTCAGATTTGGCCTCAAATCTTCCATCTCCAGGACTGGCACTCTGTCCGCTGTGCCACTAGACATGTTCACGGTCACTGTAACTGAGCAGGGAAGCGCAGTCCTGTGTGCCCTTTCCCCGGCTCCATTTAGAGGACCACAGTCTTTTCCAAATCGCTCCTTCGGTCCCTCTTAGCTCTAAGACATCACAGAGGATGGGATTCACTGGTGAGGAACCTCAGTCAGGGATGCCAAAGCCCTGTAAACTGCTACTATTGAAGTGTTCATTGAATAAAACACAGTCCCTGCATTTAGCTAGAGCTAAACTTAGCTTTCTGATGCAAATGAAGGCAGTAGGAGCTTTTAGAGTTAGAATTGGTTTTTAATCCCAATGCCAAAGAAATGTATTTTATTTACCCCATCTAAGAGAGATATTTGTTCCTATAGGAGACTTTTTCTAGTAGGAAAACAGAAGCCTTTCTTGCATGTTGATAGGACCAATAGGGAGGCTAAATGGAGGGAATTCTAATATTTTATAAAAACCTTCATTTTAAATGTCAAAGTCATCAATGTCTCATGTCTTATTCATCTGGTATTCCCTCTTTTACTGAGGTCACTTAAAAAAATAGTTCTGGCACTAAGCTGAGTAAATGCTATTTTGGAAAATGTTTTTTACACAAAGAACTTTTATGTCATTATAAGCCTACTTTGTTTTATTTTATTTTATTTTATTTTTTAAAATCTTGGCCTTCTGCCTTTGAATTGATAGTATCAGTTCCAAAACAAAAAAGTGTTACAGTTAAGCAATTAGGGTTAAGTGACTCACCCAGGGTCACCCAGCTAGGAAGTATCTGAGACCAGATTTGTACCCAGGATTTCCAGTCCCCAATCCTGACTTCTCGGGCCCTTTAAAAAAAACAAACAAACAAAAAAAAAAACACACTTTTTCTTTTCATCTTAGAATCAGTGCTATGGGGGACAGCTGGGTGGTTCAGTGGATTGAGAGCCAGGCCTAGAGACGGGAGGCCCTAGGTTCAAATCTGGTCTCAGACACTTCCCAGCTGTATGACTCTGGGCAAGTCACTTGACCCCCATTGCCCACCCTTACCACTCTTCTGTCTTGAAGCCAATAAACAATATTGACTCCAAGATGGAAGGTAAAAATTAAAAACTTAAATTAAAAATTTTAATATGTAAAAATTAATTAAAAATTAAATTTTTTTATATTTAACACTTTTAAAAATAAAAAAGAATCAATACTGTGTATTGGTTCTTAGGCAGAAGAGTGGTAAGTGCTAGACTATGGGAGTAAAATGACTTGCCCAAAGTCAAACAGTTAGGAAGTGTCTGAGGTCACATTTGAACCCAGGACCTCCTAACTAAAGGTTTGGCTCTCAAACCACTGAGCCATCCTTAGCTGGCCCTTTAAGCTACTTTAAAACAGGCAGGTGGGGGTGGGGGTGGGGAGGGGTTATAACCCCTTTGGAAGTCTAGACAAGCTTATAGAGAACACTCCTAGCAAAATGTTTTAAAATGCATAAAATAAAATAAGGATTATAAAGGAAATCAGTTACATTGAAATAGATTTATCAAGATATTTTTCAAAAACAAATTCACAGACCCCAAGTTAAGAATCCCTGCTTTAGGGAGTGTCAAAATCTAATCAAATGCAAGCTCCTCCAAGCAGCAGAAATTATCTCAGATTTGTATCTGTGGGCACTTAGATATGCATAGATCTTCAATTAGGTGTAAGGGCACACCTTAGGAAGAGGATTACCACTAGCCCTTCCCTACCCAAGGGAAGAGATAACAACCCTCTAAATAGAATTGAGGGTGGAGGGTAGATATGGTTTGTTACTAGTTCTAGGGGCAATGTCCACCTATAGGAAATTAACAAAAACTGTGATATCCATACTATCAAGTCCCCCATGTTGACAGTCAATGGATTCTAACTATCATTCACTATGAGAAGAAAAAATAATTGGACTGATTTTTAATTGGATTAACGTCCATTCCATTCCATTAAGTTCAGTTGCCAAAGCATTTATTGGGCACATACTATGTGCCCAGTATTGGGCACTGGGGATCCAAAAGCGTAAGTGAATCTGTCCCAGCCCTCAAGGCATTTCCATTTTACTAGAGAGAAGCAAAATGAAATCAAGATGTGCTAAGGTGAAAAAAATACAAAAAATATACAAAGTAAATTAAAAAATAGTTTCAGAGGGTGGGAAGGGGAGCCCTAACAGGGTGTGGAGAGAGACTCTGGGAAAGACCTCCAACTGCAATAAGCCTTTGTTGAATGGAGTCTCAGTGGACTCTGGAGGAGGTTATTAGAGGGAGAACATTCCAGACTTGGAGAACAATGTGTGAAAAGTTAAAAGAGGTAGGAGATGAAAAGTCAAGTTCAGGGACTACAAAAGAAGCCAGTTTAGATATAGGAAGTTCCCAGTTAGGAACCATCTCTCTTATGCAGGGAAATGAACCTTCTCTGCAATTTATAGTCTTAGGAAGTTACCTAGAATACAGAAAGATTAAATGTCTTGCCTAGGGACACACAGGATGTGGAGGACTTGACCTAAAGTCTTCTTGATTACAAGGTCTGCTTTCTATCCACTATTCCATGGGGCTTCTGGGAGGGAAACCATTAAGAAAGGAATACACTCTTCTGCTCTTAAAGAGTTCCCATTCTAAGGGGGGAGACATAGGAAGTTTCAGCTGGGAAGGGAACGTATAAAGTCACAATGAGAAGGCAGAGAGATGATAACACATATACTTTAGTGTCCTTTCCATTAATAAAAACTACATTAATATCGATATTAGATCATCTGACTATACTGAGGAGTTTACCATCAAAAGCTCCCCCCCCTCCAAAGTTTTCAGTTTTGTAGCTACAGAGGAAAAAAGATTTTGTCCCACCGATGCTCATATCAACATGAGCCCAGACCAGAAATGATTAAATCGAAATTATTAAATTGATTTTAACATTTTTATTTGATGAAATTGATAAGCTGATAAATTGATAATTGATCAAAATCAATTGATTTTAAAAGTTTTAAATGTATTAAAATTATGTTTAAAATCATTAAAATGACTTCTGTGACATAAACCCCTTCGGCAGCCTGGGGAAACCTATGGACCCCTTCTCAGAATGTGTTTAAATACATATTCTTTAAAAATAGAATCACAAAGGAAACCAACTATGTTGAAATATATTTACTAAAATGTGTATGTGTGTATTAAAGTTCTCAGACCGCAGATTAATAACTCCTAGCTAAGACTGAGTCAATATACACCTAAGTATCCATTCTAGATTTAAATGACGGCAAATTCAAAGAGAAGAGGTGAAAAAAGAAATGTATTTAGCGTCATACTTACTTTTCACGGTAGGCCCATGCTGTGGATCATGATTTAAAACATCTTTGATAGGGAGTAAAGAGATATGAGTTCCAATGCTGGCTCTGCTGCTACCTAGTAATGTAACCTTTGACAAGTCATTTATCCTCTTAGCTTTCAATGTTCTCCTCTGTAAAATGAAGCTAATAACACTTACACAACCTACGTCAAATGGGTGTCATATGGTGTGCTGAGATAAAGTGTGTGAAAACAATTTGAAAAGTATAAAATGCTATATGGCAGAAAGGGATTATTGTATATAACTATAAAAACTGCATTTTAACAATTTGAATTACACATAAACTGTCCCTGTAAAGGGGAGGGGGAAATAGGCTAATTTCTCGAGCAATATTTAAGTTTTTTGTTGATATGGACTTTTCTCCTCTTTACTCAAACAGTATTTACAATATATTTCCTTCTCCAGTTAAGGAAAACAACAATAATTTTTTTTTCTCCCTGACTGTTTCTTTTGAATCTATAGATAATGAATCTAAGCCAACACAGAGACAGCTTTAGGAAACATAGCTGCCTCCAAATGTGATTGGCTAAAGAAACCACTAAAAATCAGTATAGTATAAAGAAAAAGAGGTGACATTGACAGAATAGAGTCTTAAATTATTTATCCAGCCTTGATTTAGTTTGTGATCTTTCTAATAATGCAAGTACTGAAATGTACACCAAACAATTGGAACTCATGAAATATTCAAGTTTCATTTCATCTATAAAACAAGGCCATCACAATATTTACTTCAAGAGGGAGTGAGAAAGTGAAATAGAGCCAATGCTTCAACATTTTCATTATTAGAATTAGTTTCTCTATTAAATTACCTAAGGGAAAGGTAAATTACCCATATTACGTGTGTTTGCATATAAAGGTGTAGAGAAGATGATCACTTCAAGTGTCCTATAGTTTTAGAATTTTAACTCTTTGATAAATGATCATAGGAGTAGCTAGGCGGCTCAGTGGATCGAGTACTGGACTTGGAGTCAGAAAGATTCCTCTTCCTAATTTTAAATCTGACCTCACTTAAGAACTGTGTGAATAGGGGGCAGCTGGGTAGCTCAGTGGAGTGAGAGTCAGGCCTAGAGACAGGAGGTCCTAGGTTCAAATCCGGCCTCAGCCACTTCCCAGCTGTATGACCCTGGGCAAGTCACTTGACCCCCAGTGCCCACCCTTACCAATCTTCCACCTATGAGACAATACACCGAAGTACAAGGGTTTAAAAAAAAAAAAAAAAGAACTGTGTGAATATTAGCAAGTCACTCAACCCTCTTTGCCTGAATTCCTCTGTAAAATGAGCTAGAGAAGAAAATGGCAGACTACTCCATTATCTTTGCCAAGAAAACCCTATATGGGATCACGAAGTGTGGAACATGACTGAGATGACTATTAAACAACAACAATGATGTGATATAGAGTAATATAAATATGTCTATTATATATATATATATATTTTTTGTATATATAAGTAAATTTTTTTTAAATAGTAGTTATACAGAGCAGCTAGGTGGCTGAGTGGATTGAGAGCCAGGTCTAGAGATGGGAGGTCCTGGGTTCAAATCTGACCTCAGACACTCCCTAGTTATGTGACCCTGGGCAAGTCCCTTAACCCCCAGTGCCTAGCCCTTATTACTCTTCTGCCTTGGAACCAATACTTATTATTGGTTCTAAGACAGAAGGTGAGGGTTTAAAAAAATAGTCATAAAATCATCATCCCATAAACCCAAAACTCACTCCCCCACAAATTTTACACAGTATCCATGGGAAAACTGGATTCAGACTCACTACAATGGTCAGATTCAGATGTGGCAATAGAACTACTCTGAGTATTTGAGAAACTAAAAGTCCTTTCTCTTTTTCTATTATTCTCATGTAGCTTCCAGGGGCTGCTTATTGACTCTACTTTATCCAGAACTTGAAGCTGCTTCCTCTCTCAGGTATTCTCTATATCTCTATACCTGTGACTGCTAAAAGTATCTGACTCTGCTCTCTATTGTTCTGTCTTCTCCTGAAGAAGTAACTGTGATGACCTAGTCAGTGGAGGAGCCATAGGCAGGCAGGAAAGGAAAAATACCCCAAGGATATCTTTCATGACTTCTTCCCCTAATCAAGGGTGCCTATCTTCTCCACTATTGTTTAATATAGTACTAGAAACTTGAGCTATAGCCATAAAAAAAGAAAAAACTTAGGGAACAAGCACATGCTCAGAGCAATCAAAATTGCATCTATTACAAACAAAATTGTGGGGTTTTTTTTGCCCTGACATTCTTTTTTTTAAGCATTCATTAATATTTATTTTTTTGAAAAGTTAACATGGTTACATAATTCATACTCTTACTTTCCCCTTCACCCCCTGACTTCCCCCTTCCCCCCATGGCAGATGTGTATTTCCACTGTTTTTTTTTTTTTTTCAAACCCTTACCTTCCCTCTTAGAGTCAATACTGTGTATTGGCTCCAAGGCAGAAGAGTGGTAAGGGTAGGCAATGGGGGTCAAGTGACTTGCCCAAGGTCACACAGCTGGGAAGTGTCTGAGGCCAGATTTGAACCTAGGACCTCCCATCTCTAGGTCTGGCTCTCAATCCATTGAGCTACCCAGCTGCCCCCTCCACTGGTTTTAACATGTGTCATTGATAAAGATCTATTTCCAAATTGTTGATAGTTGCATTGGTGTGGTAGTTTCAAGTCTACATCCCCAATAATGTCCGCCTCAACCCATGTGTTCAAGCTGTTGTTTTTCTTCTGTTTCCACTCCTGTAGTTCTTCTTCTGAATGTGGGTAGTGTTCTTTTCCATAAATCCCTCAGAACTGTCCTGTGTCATTGCATTGCTGCTGGTACAGAAGTCCATTATATTCTATTTTACCACACTGTATTGGTCTCTGTGTACAATGTTCTTCTGGCTCTGCTCCTTTCACTCTGCATCAATTCCTGGAGGTCTTTCCAGTTCACATGGAATTCCTCCAGTTTATTATTCCTTTGAGCACAATAGTATTCCATCACTAGCATAAACCACAATTTGTTCAGCCATTCCCCAATTGAAGGGCATACCCTCATTTTCCAGTTTTTTGCCACCACAAAAAGCGCGGCTATAAATATTTTCGTACAAGTCTGTTTATCTATGTTCTCTTTGGGGTACAAACCCAACAATGGTATGGCTGGATCAAAGGGCAGGCATTCTTTTATAGCCCTTTGAGCATAGTTCCAAATTGCCCTCCAGAATGGTTGGATCAGTTCACAACTAAAATTGTGGTTTATTTAAAGAAGCCCAAAGAGGGAAAAAAGGGACAAGTACTAGCTTTAATAAAGTTGCATGATACAAAATAAATCCATAGAAATTAGGTCTTTGTTTTACTAACAAAACTCAGAAGGATAAGACAGTAAAAGAAATTCCATTAAAAAAAGTTATTTAAAAAAAAAAAAGTGTTGGGGGCAGCTGGGTAGCTCAGCAGATTGAGAGCCAGGACTAGAGATGGAAGGTTCAAATCTGGCCTCAGACATTTCCCAGCTGTGTGTCCCTGGGCAAGTCACTTGACCCTCATTGCCTACCCTTACCACTCTTCTGCCTTGGAGCCAATACACAGTATTGACTCCAAGATGGAAGGTAAGGGTTTAAAAAAAAAAATAGGTGGTAACCTGCCAAGAAACACTTAGGATATTAAAGTACAACTATAAAACACTTCTTACTCAGTAAGAAGTGTTTTATAGTTGTACTTTATATATATATATATGAAAACAAATAATTGGAGAAATATTTGTTCTTTATGTTGTTCTGGGCTAATATAATCAAATAAAGATACTACCAAAATTAATTTAGAGAGTGCTTTATTATTTATTATTCAAACTGCCTAGGAACTACTTTATACAATTAGACAAAATAATAATAATATTTGGTGACTACTTTCTCTCCTAAGGGCTTCCAGAGTCCCCACCTTGGACCTTTACTAGCAGAGTCCTCTACATTTGCTGTCTTTGGATTGAGAAGCTTGAAGATTACACATGTCTCTTCCCTGTCTGATTCTGTTAGGTGCTGGTTTTACTAGCAGTACTCTCTTTCATATTGCCAATGAGCTTCTGACTAATTTTTTTTTAGCAGTTCTGAAATAGAAGAACTCCTTTACTATAATTTGTCATTGGATTTCTTGATCATTATTCAGTCTGGTGCAAACGTCAGAGTTTGCTGAAGTAGTTCTATGGAAGTTGGGCAGTCTTTTTTTTTTTTTTTTTTAACCATTACCTTCCATCTTAGAATCAATGCTATATATTGGTTCTAAGGCAGAAGAGTGGTAAGGGCTGGGCAATGAGGGTTTAGTAATTTGCCCAGAATCACACAGATAGGATGTGTTTGAGGTCAAATTTGATGCCAGGACCTCTCCTCTTTAGGGCTGGCTCTCTATATGCTGAGTCCATCCACCTGCCCCAAGCTGGACAGTCTTCGACCCATTAAGATAACCATCTTTCCCCAATGTCCCACAAAAGTTATAGGAGACATGCATCCTGTAGCATTACAGTGTCTCTTAGCCACTAAAGGAAAAATGGCCAAGTTCTAATGTGGAACTGGGAGAAACCATCAATAAGGAAGCTATGGTGATTGTTTCAGAGTCCTACCCTTCAACATTTTTATTTAGGGATATAAAAATACATACTCAGCTCAGGGCTTCCTTTCTTAATTTCAATAGCCTGTACTTTAAAAAGTGAAAAATATTGTGACTGCTAAAGTATTCTCCCAATAACTATATGTATCACACTTTTATCCTAGAAAAGAAAACAGCAGTAAAGTATATAGATTATATTGTCATCTTCTCTGGAATGATAGGTAGCTAAAACAGGGTTTCTTCACCTGAAGTCCCATGGCTAGGGAGTGGGAGAGAGAAGGGTGTCCCTGAACTTAAAAAAAAAAATGACTATTTCAATATTATTGGTTACCCTTTTAGTCCTATCTATTTTATTTTATGTATTCAAAAACATTATTTTGAGAAGAAGCCCAGAGGCTTCACCAGACTGCCAAAGGGGTCCCATTTAAAAAAAAAAAAAAAGATAAGTCCAAATCTTGAGCCAGAAAACACTAGAAACCCCGTGGTTTCTTTGAACTTTTCAAACTTATAGTGAACTAAAAGTTAAAGTAAAAGAAATATTCTAACATTTATTTGGTCATTTTTCACTACCCAAAAATATACAATTTAAATGGGCATATCTGCATACAAACAACAGATTTGCAGCCTTTATCATTTTTATGATTGCATGGCTCCAAAAAGGATTCAAATTTAGCCTAGTTTATAGCTTAAACATAGCATAAAATAAAGCTTCTGAAAATGTCATGGCAACACATCAAACATTTAATGTCAGGTTCCCTTATGTTCCTGCATTGCAAAAGCCATCCACCAATTACGCAACTTTGGAATGATATTTTACTTTGTAATTAAAAATCCACTTCCTTGTGCTTGGTATTTTGGAGAGCATCTGTGCAGAGCAATTGTGCCTTGTGAAGTAAAAGGAGTATCTTTGCACTTTGAAAGACCTTTGGATGCGATGCCATTATAAATAAGTTGTTCAGATTTGTTAATGTGGCAACCCAAATTTCCCACTGCTAAATGTTATCTAGCAATTGCCCAGTGGTGCACAGGGATAAGTCCCATTGTTCAGAGCTGGGTGTCAATTATATTAGACATGTGCAGTTTGACAAATGTTACCTTCATTTAATTATAGTGCTGTTATTTATAATACTAATATACTTTCTAGCTTTTAATTGTTTTCTTAGATTAGTGGAGAGTGGCCATTTCTTACATAATTTGAATAATAATAATATACTCAGAGTTATGAAAGGAAAGATAAGAGAGATTTGTAAATGTGAAATAAAAAAAAAAATCTGAGATCCTGTTTATTGTCTCTTTCTTGCCAGTTGAATGAGAGTTTCCAGGAATTCTATAGTCATGTTTTTTAATAAGACCTCTTTACCTGAAGTTTGATTACTCTTTGGTAAATGAAAGGGTTCCCAGTTTTTAGCTGAACATAGTCCCTAATTTGCCTAAATTGATAATATAAAATGTTTAAAGATTGCAGAATAATGTCACAGATTTCAAAGTTAAGTCAAGTTAATGTTAACAAATGAAATAACAACTAGAGGATACCAATGCTCAGTAAATGGTAGGATATATAAATATGGAAGTTTATAACACTGAAGGACTCTAATTGGTATTACTACAAAAGTATAGTGATTTTGCTGGGTTTGTACCCCAGAGATAATAAGGAAAAATACTTGTACAAAAATACTTATAGCTGTGCTCTTTGTGGTGGCAAAAAAATTGAAAAATGAGGGGATGCCCATCAACTGGGGAATGGCTGAACAAATTGTGGTATCTGATGGTGATAGAATATTATTGTGCTGAAAGGAATAATGAACTGGAGGAATTCCATGTGAACCGGAAAGACCTCCAGGAAGTGATGCAGAGTGAAAGGAGCAGAGCCAGAAGAAGTTGTACACAGAGACTGATACATTATAGCACAATTGAATGGAATAGAGTAGCAACAATGCAATGATCCAGGACAATCCAGAGGAACTTATAAGAAAGAATGCTATCAACATCCAGAGAAAGAACTGTGGGAGCAGAAACACACACACACACACACACACACACACACACACACACATATCATATGATCAATCACGTGGTTCACTGGGGATGTGATTGGGGTTTTTATGTTAAAAGATCACTCTACTGCAAATATGAATAACATGGAAATAGATTTTGAACAATGATACGTGTATAACTCAGTGGAACTCCTTGTCAGCTCCAGGAGGCAGGAGGGAAAGGGTGGGGGGGAAGTCATGAATCATATAACCAGGGAAAAATATTCTAAATAAAAAAAGAAATTGCAAAAAAAAAATTTTTTTTTAAGTATAGTGATTTGTAACCTTCAGAAAGTGGGTCATTCTGTGATAGTTTTAGAGAATAGCCAATTTCTCAAGGAAACAGATGGTTTTTCTCTTTAAGCAAACAACTTTTTCATTTTGATCATTTGGGATGGAAACCTTCCAAAAAATTAAGCTTTCTTGCCTTTTGAAAGTGAATGCAGGGCACTGATGTGGTTCATTTAATAGAGCCAAGTCTGGTAATGGAGGTCCTGGGTTCAAATGTGGTATCAAACACTTCCTTGCTGTGTATCTCTGGGTAAGTCACTCAAACACAATTACCTAGCCCATATTGTTCTTCTGCCTTGGAACTGATATTTAGTATCAATTCTAAGACAGAAGGTAAGGTGTTTTGTTTTTAAGTGAATATATTGAAGAATTATCTTCAAAACTATTCATGATAACTCAGGGTCCTCAAGATCAGCGTTACTGTCATTATTCTCATCGTCATAATTTGCTTAATTTACTTCATTTGAGCCTTACAACATCCTGGAGAGTTAAGTACTGCTCTGAGATTCTTATTGTTATTCACATTTTATAGACAAGGACATTGAGACCAGAAGAGCTAAATGGTTTAACCACAGTCACAGAGGGAGCAAATGTTAGAGTAGGATTTTAATTTAGGTCTTTCTAATTCCATTTCCAGTATTCCAACCAATAAACCACTTTGCCATAATTTATTGTATTGTCTTACTGATAGTACTGAGCTCAGCGACTATTCCCTTCATAAAATGGCCTCTGGCTGCTTTGCTTTTTTTAATTCTCTTGCCTGTTTTCTATAATTTTAAGTTTCTTCTCTTTTCTTCTCTCTTTTTTTTTAATAGAATGAGCCCAATAGGATTAGGAGGCCAGATCATTTTACATTATCTTTGCCCCCAAACCCACACCTCTTCTAAATTTCCCTATTGCCATCTAGGTCTAGGACATTTACTTTCTCTTTTTTTTAACCCTTAGTTTCAAATTTAGAATCTATATTGTTTATTGGTTCTAAGATAGAAGAGTGGTAAGGGTTAAGTGACTTGCTTAGGGTAACAGAGCTAGAAAGTCAGATTTGAGGTGAAATTTGAACCCAGGGCCTCCTACCTCTAAGCCTGGCTCTCTATCCACTGAGATACCCAGCTGCCCCAACTTGCTAAACTTTCTAATCACAGACACTCACAATCTCAATGTAATCTTAAATTCACTTTCCCTCACTTCACATATGTAATCTGTTGCCAAATCCTTTCATTTCTCTTTCTACAACTTTTTGTGCATCCAGACCTTCAGTCCGCTTACTCTCTATTGATTGGAAGCTGCCAAGACCATAACCATCTCCAGTTTCCTTTATTGGGGAAAGAAAAATAAACACAAAGAGGAAAAGAGCAGAGGTCTATTTTGCAGAACCACATTGCAATAAAAAATTTCTCTCTCTCTTTCTCTCTCTCTCTCCCCTCTCATTCTTCTACAATCTATCCTCCATATAACTGCCAGCGATATTTTTAAAGCACAAGTCTAATAATGTTACTCCCTTACTCAACAATCTCCCCTACTCCCTGTTGACTCTAAATTCAGATGTTATTTAATATTTATTTTATCCTTTTAAAGTTTCTATTTTGTGGAAATTGGTCTTGATCAA
>NC_058133.1:365687588-365703049 GCF_016433145.1 Gracilinanus agilis
GAAGAGAAGAGAAGAGAAGAGAAGAGAAGAGAAGAGAAGAGAAGAGAAGAGAAGAGAAGAGAAGAGAAGAGAAGAGAAGAGAAGAGAAAAGAAGAGAAGAGAAGAGAAAAGAAAAGAAGAAAGATGCCAGGGTCATTGCTGGATTCTTATACCAAATCTATATAGTGTGATGTTAAGAAAATAAAGAATAAAAAAAATAATGTGAATTTATAACCCAAACTCACTGTGCCCTACCCTCACTTTTGAGAAAATGAAAGCAAAAAGTTGAGATTTTTGTTTTTACCTTAATTATCTAGGTTGGGAGTCAGCAATTTTTACCTATGTGCAGGCTAATTAATCTACGGCACCCCTGAGAAAACCTTCAATCCACATCCTCTCTGACCTCCTTGTTTCCCCATTACTCAACCCTTCTACCCAGTGCATCTCTCTTTTCTTTATTGTTCCTCTTAAAACCTATGCAGCTTAAGCTATTTGTTGGCGCTAGACATGGGAAATAGTCACTGGTAGCCTCAATTCTAAGATAAGAAGATAAAGCCTTTCTTTACCTATTGTCTGCTTTTTACATGGAAGCAATTCAAAGATTATGTAAAATGTTCCCCTTCCCTAAGAAGTGCTTCAAGTTTTTCTGCAATTTAACTCCCTTTCACCCCTAGCACAAACCCTCTGCTCTTACTAACAAGTAAACATAGGACTTTATTTTCAAAGACAAAATTATAACTTAAAACAGTTTTTATAGACTCTTTGACCCCTGGGTATATATACTATAATACAGTCAAAGCTCCATGATTTCATTGGTTTGAATATTTCCTTCATGGGCACATAACAAGAGGTACATATGTCTCATTTTTTTTTAATTGTATTTTTTTCCAGATTCCACATAAATACAATTTCTTAATATTTGTTTTCTAATATTTCGCAATTCATGTTCTCTTTCCCTCCCATCCTTCCCCTCTTTCCTAAGTAGGCAGGCAATATGATCTAGTTTGTACATAAGTTTTAAAAAATAAATTCTATTTTTTTTCCAGAAGGCTACTTCTTAATAGTTGGGCTGGGTTTCATGAATTGCTACAACTGTATAAATTCACACCAGGTGGCCAATCTTCTAGTAATGAGACTTTAGAAAGTAAGTAAAACAACCAGAGAAACAGAAAAAAAAAAGATTCATAATCATTAGATTTCAGAGTTGAAAGGGACCTCAACAGCTATCTTAGTCCAACTCCCACTCATAAGAAATGTTTTTGTTTTGCTTTATTTTCCTGATATGGAACCTAAATTCATCTCTTTAGCACTTCTGGCCAACTCTGCTATCAAGTAGAAAAGAAAATCCAATTCCTCTTCCGTGTGACTGCCCTTCAAATACTTAAAGATAACCCACAAATCTCTTCTCCACCTACCTGCCTCCAGTTCCTTCAACTGATCCTTGCACAGGCTACTTTTCAATTTGTCACTCTCTCCCAAATCGTGGTGCTCTGAATGAAACACAGTATTCTAAATATAGTGTGGCCAGAACAGTGTCCAAAGGCTTCATTCTTGGGACCTTGCACCTCTCATAATACATCTCATGATTATTTTAGCTTTGGGGACACACTTTTGACCCATATGGAACTTAGGATTCACTAACATCCCTGAATTTTTTTCCCAGACAAACTGTCTAATCTCATCTTAAAATATTGAAATCAATGACTTGAATCCAAGTGTAAGAACAATCACTGAGTTTATAATTTGTAAAGCCTTCCTGATTTGGGAGGCAATATAGTGGAGAGCATATGAAATTTAGAATCTATGTTCAAAACTCAGCTCTTCCTCATCCTGCTCCTGGATGACGTTTAGTGTATTACCCAATTTCTCTGGGCCCTGTTTTCTTATCTGCAAAATAAGAGGATTGAGCTTGGTGTCCTAAAGTCCTTTCCAACACTAAGGAACGTGCCCAGCATGTATTGTGCTCTGCTAGGATGGTACTTCAAAACCCAGAAGTACCTGAATATTTGAATAAATTAATGAAAAAATATTTACATTATGTACAAAGCTTGGGGTGGAGGGTCAGGGAAAGAAACAGTTACAAAGACAAGAAAATCTGTTTTGTCAAGGATCTTCCGCTCTAACAGGGAGGCCATGTAAGTATCACAATGCAAAAGCATTTAACATACTTTGCTTAGACGTTTAATAATTGTTTATAAAGCTATAGTTTTCCTAGAATGCTAGGTAATCTTTAATTAACCTCTACTTAATATTACCAGATTCTCACACTTAGTATTTTAAATTAATACCTTTGAGAAACTTCAAAACTATTTTTCTACTTTCGTTTTTTGCATATACTTCTCGGTGCTCACTATTTTGATGTCTGAATAGAAAAACAAGAGCCAAATGTTTAAATGTAACCTACTTTACCTACTCTCTACTATTTCAGATTCATAGATGCTTCATAGCAAGGGACCCTCAGCATGCAAAAAAATGTATGTATAAGCATAGGCTTTAACAAATTGTCTTCAGGAATAATAAACTGGAGGAATTCCAAGTGAACTGGAACAACCTCCAGAAATTGATACAGAGTGAAAGGAGCAGAACCAGGAGAACGTTATACACAGAGACTGATACAGTGTGGTACAATAGAATGTAACAGACTTCTCTATTAGCAGCAATGCAATAATCCAGGACATTTCTGAGGGACTTATGAGAAAGATGCTACCCACATCCAGAGAAAGAACTGTGGGAGAAGAAACACAGAAGAAAAACAACTGTTTGATCACATGGTTCAATGGGGATATGATTAGGGATGTAGACACTAAACGATCACCCTATTGCAAATATTAAAAATATGGAAATAGGTCTTGATCAATGACACACATAAAACCTAGTAGAATTGCGTGTTGGCTATGAGAGGAGGGGGAGGGAAAGAACATGAATCATGTAACCATGGCAAAATATTCTAAATTAATTAATTAAATGAAAATTTTCAAATTGAAAAAAAATTGTCTTCAACATTCTTGTTTCCAGTTTGGCAATGCCTTGCCAGAAAGGAGTAAAACACATACAAATATATACACACAGAGTAAATGATCTGTACCCATTAAAGGTAGTCTGGACTAAAAAAGCTGAACTATGCAAGCAGGTTTTATGAGTAGAGTTTGTCTACCAAATTTAATTAGACTACCAAATGAAGCCCAACTGATAAAAAAATAAATAAAAAACAGAAATGGGAAAATTATATCAGTGTAAAGGATGAATGATTTGTCTAGCATCACACAGCCTGTTGGCTGCCACTGAAGAATGCACTGGCCTTTTGTAGAGATGCCCACCCAACAGCAATTCCTGACACTGCTCACTCTTTTACCAGCAACATAGAGAGCAAAGTATAGTTGATAGAGAGCTGGCCTCAGGGACAAGATGACCTGGGTTCAAGTTTCACCTCTGGCACATACTAGCTTGGTGATTCTGGGCAAGTCATTTAATCTCTCAACAATCTAGACAACTCTGTAAGACTGTAGGTTCCACAAAACGTGCCAACCTGCACTGGGAGAGGGAGCTTCCTTACTTGGGAGTTCTCTATTCCAATGCAATCACAGGTCCCTGTCCCTATGTCTGTGCACAGCCATAAAACAATTCTGAGGGAAAAAAAAAAAAACTCCTATTCTTGGTGCAGCATTTCCATCAGATCCTCCCCTAGCAAGATGGAGTTATGTTTCTAATTAGAAGGAAAAGATTCGACTTACTTTGATATTCTGCTCTTCAGTCTGTAAGTCATATCCTTCTTCCTTCTGAACCTGGAATCCATCCTGAATGTGGATCCTTCCTTAAATTTTCTCAGTCCTGAGTGTTATAAAACCAGAGAGATAAAATTTTTTTCTTGCCATTTGGGCCTTTCCTTATGGACGGAATTAACACCAATATCAGTACGGAATTGGTACATGGATTATTTGAAGCATATGATCATATGATCATAAGTCTATATATAATTAATTTGGGAACAGATGGGGTAGTTCATTTAAATTCTGTGACACTCTTTGATATCCTGAAATGCTAAGGAAAGTAAAAGGCTCTTTAGATTTTCAGGAACCAATTCCAAAGATGTCTGCATCTTGGAGCTATTGGATTATAATAAAGGCGGCAGAGTGATTCAGGGTAAATAAAAGGCACTGGATTTGAAGTAAAAGCACCTGGGTTTGAATCCTGGCTCTCTCACTTACAGTCTGTGTGACCTTGGGTTGGGCACATTGCTTAACCCTTTCTGGGCCTGTGTCAAAACAGGAAGCCTCTGAGCTCTCTTCCCCTTCTAAATCTGCAGACCTACACATGCTGGCAGACTCAGGACTAGGTAGGGAATTGACTGGAGTAAGATAACCAGAATGCTAGGGTAATGGACACTTTATTCAACAAATTAACTAACTCAAATTTTAGTTCAACTCACAGGTTAACTCAGAGTTAACCAACCAGAACATTTTCTATTTCTATTTGTAGAATTACACTCTCTGTAAAAGATCCAGAATTCCATTTTTCTGTCTTGATCAATATTTATTCAATACCCCAGAGATCTATTATTTATGTCATAGATGTGATCGCTCCCTCCAAAAATCTCTTTATAACATCTAGAAATAATCTTTGAGAATTCATATGGCCCCCAAATTCATCACTCAGCCATAAGCTATTGAAGAACTTCAAACTTAGCTGAGTGGGTGCTTAGACCATATGCTTCCTGTTTGACCTCGTTGAGCTGCCTGACTTCTACAGTCTCCTCCGAAAAAATATTTACATTTTAATATTTTATTTGTATTATATATTATATTTATTACAGTATTGATATTTTTAAATGTGTTCCCCTTTTATATGAAAGAGAAATAATAACAACAAAGCATTCATGCAACACTTTAAGGTTTGCAAAGCACTTTACAAAATATTGCTTTATTTTATCTTTAAAACAAATCTGGAAGGTAGATGCTATTATCACCTTGTTTTATAGATGAGGAAAATGAGGCAGTGACTTGCCCAGGGTCATACAACCAATAAGAATCTGAGACTTGATTTGAACTAAAGTCCTCCTGACTCTAGGTCCAAAGAAAAAGAGGATTCCATTTTTGAGTTAGAATGGAATTGTATTAAATGAATAAATGAAAAAAGCTTATTAAAGTATTTATTATCTGCCAACTACTATACAGTAAAGGCTGGAGATACAAATTCAAGTGACTGAGTCCCTCCTTTGAGCTTACATTCTTTTTTTTCTTTTAACCTTTACCTTCTTTCTTGGAATTGATACTAAGTATAGGTTCCAAGGCAAAAGAGAGGTAAGGGCTGGACAACTGGGTTTAAGTGACTTGCCCAGGGCCACATAGTATCTGAGGCCAGATTTGAACCTAGAACCTCCTGTCTCCAATCTTGATTCTCTATCCACTGAGTCACCTAGCTGCCCTCTTTTTTTGATAGATTAAATTTTATTTTTTCAAAAACCAAAAATCTATTTTCTCCCCCTCCAACTTCTCCATTTCTATTTTTCAGAAAGGAAAGTAAAAGTTTTATGACAAATATGTCATCAAGCAAAATAAATCCCTACCTTGGCCACCTCCAAAAATTATAGTCTTGTTCTGTGCCCTGCATCCATATAACTGTTAGGAGATGGGAATCATGTTTAAGCATTCTAATAAGGGAGACAACAGATGAAGCTGGATAATTGTCATCTAGCACTTAGCACGGTGCCCAGCAATACAGAAGGTGCTTAGTAAATGCTTAATGACTTATTGATATATATTTGAGTTAAAGTCAGGAAAGTGTCAGTACACTCACAGGGCTGGTGATTCGACCCATTGGGCAGCCAACTAATATTGCCTAGATATAATTATGGCTCCAGAGCAAGAATTACAAGAAGGAGAGAAGGTAGGAAAGCAGTCCAGGGGAAAGCAGTCTAGGCTGAAAAACAGGCTGGAATGTGAATAAAGGTCTGGTCTGGGTGGGGACTGAGGCTGGGCCTCCTAAAGAAGAGTGGATTTATTCTTAGTTAGTTACTCACCTTAGCCTCAGGGGGGGAATTCCAAAGAGGACTGGATTAACTCTCTCCCAAAACCTACAGGACATTTTCTGACTCTGGGGATAGAGACACAGCCCAGGTAATGAGAAAAGGGGCAGAAGCAGAGTGGATGTCAAGATGGCCAAAGCAGATGGCTTGACGTAATATGAAACGTGGCCTGACCTAGAGCCTGAGGCCAATTTGCTCTGGTGGGCTAGATGAATTTTCGAAAGAAATGGATCTTCAGCTTGGCTTTAGAAATATTGTCATTCACAGAGAATTCCATAATCTACAGAAATACCATAAAAGTAGCATTTATTGTAATAGAATTTTATTTATAGTTATTATTTAAACAATGTTGCTTCAAAAAATAGTGTGCAAAACTTCATCACTAACAGGTGTATATACATACCTTTATTTCCAGTATATCACTTTCCACACATACGGGAGTTCAGAGAGGTTGTGATAAGAATAATATTCCCTGGAGCAGCTGGGTGACTATGGATAGAGAGCTAAGCCTAGAGACAGAACATCTTAGGTTCAAATCTGGCCCCAGATACTTCCTAGCTGTATGACCCTAGGTAAGTCACTTAACCCCAATTGCCTGATCTTGCTGCTTTCTCTTCTGTCTTCGAATTGATTTTAAAACAGGAGGTAAGGGTTTGGGGGCGGTGGAGGGGGCGGTAGAGGAGAAGAATGATCCCATCACTTGGGTGCAGAAGGTAAGGAATTTTTAAAAAGAGTACTCATCACATGAGGCACCAACCTACAGAAAACATGAATGACCACTGGTTAAAGTGAAGAATAATTCCCTTTTTAAAGGTAAATATCAAAATTAAATGAACACATTTACTATATTGATTTTCTCTAGACACAGGGAGAGAGAAGCTTCCCATTGTCTCTCCTTATTTGATTGACTTCATGTAACAAAATGGATCAGTAATCACTAAAGCAAGATTCCTGGCTGTATAGCAGTTTCTAAATATGGCACCCTTCCTGAGTGGGTAGGGAAATTCTCTTAAAGGGAACTCCCTAAAGAATCACAATAGGCCAAGGAAGCTTTCAGATGTCACCTCTCACAAGCCCTAGTCATGCTGGAGAAGCCAGTTCTAACATCAGTTGTGAAAAAAGCCCTAGTTTTGAAAATAAAGAACTCAGCCCATCACTTTCCCTCTCTGGCTATCAGTTTCCTCCTATGGAGAAGATGTTGAGGACTCCTTCCAGCTCTGAGTTTTCTTTTTCTCACACAAGACACTCTATCTCCCAAAGGCAAGCATTTTCCTTGGTTTCTTGCCATGCCTGGAATTCTCTTCCTCTTCATCTTTGATTCCTGGCTTTCTTGGCTGCCTTGCAGTCTCAGCTAAAAGTCTGATCTTCTGGGAAAAGGGTTTTCCTAGTTCTCCTTACCTTTAGTGTGAAATTTCCCTCTGAGATTTATCTCTAATTTATCCCCTATATATCTTGTTTATAGTTGCTTGCATGCTGTCTGCCACATTAGACTTTTTTTTTGCCTTTTTGTTTGTTTGGTTCTTTTGTATCTGCCTAGTTCATAGTAGGCACTTAATAAATAAATGCTTGTTGACTTCTTATGGTTCTCCCCTTCTGGTTCCAGCGTGGTGACACAAAAAACTGTCTTTACCTTTCTGTCACCTTGTCTCCCCTTCCTCTTCCCCTAGCCCTTAGATTCAGTTCAGGAATGAAGTTCAGTGTCTCTAAAGAAATTATAAACCTAAAAATGCCCATTCATAATGAAACCAATAAAAATCATGGTGATTTCTGCTCATGAGGGAAGGTGCTACCCTTTTCTTTATCACACCCATCTATGTTCCCTACAACACAAGATCAACTGCAATAGTTACAAAATGGGTTTCTATGGAATGACAGTGGCCCATCCAGACCTTAAGGGAGTTTCTCCACATTAACACCTTTTCCCTACTATGAACACCTACATATTTGCCATTGAGTACAGTAGATCTTCCATATCTGTGGTTGATTTTAGTTATTCAGGGTTCAGGAGTGGAGCAAAGGTCTTCTTCCTCTGCTTGGGAAGTGCACTGCTTTCACTTAGAGGAATTTTTTTTTAGGATTTTACTTTTGTGGAAAGGTGGGCAGCCCAGATTACTGAGCTGAGGGGTAGAAGCAGGGACAGAGATCACAGTATTTTACAGCCAAGTTAACTTGGGTATGTTAAAAGTTAAAGCAAGAACTGTAGAGAGTTGGGTCCAATTTACAGTTTCAGGCAATCACTGGGGGGGGTGGGGAGTCTTGGAACATATCACAGAGGAGGAGGTAACAGGATGGTGTGGAGGGTCAGAATACTATATGATACTGTACATTAATGTACTTTATTATTACTCTAATGTTGGTAATGTCTTACTGTGTGTTTAATTTATGAATTATATTTTATTGTACAAATGTACGATATACCAGAAAATCATATTAAATATGACTCTAGCAGGTGTTCCCTTACAGACATGGTTTCAGCCACCCATGGTAGGTCTTGGAATGGATCCCCCCTGTATACCAGGGGCCCTACAGGATCACAAAGAGTTCAACATGACTAAACAACAATTTAGCTCTAAATATTTTTTTAATATTTTTTAAGAGCAAATTTTTGAAAAATAATTTTAAGAGGTTAACAGCTTGTTGAAAGATTGAAGTCCAAGAAAGATAACCATAGAAAGTACTTAAAGTCCAGGATAATTCCTGTGCCTGGAATTGCATCCCTAAATCTTAGTCCTCAGTTTTCAGGTAGATGGGTACTGATGTATGATAGAAATAGCCCTGGATCTGACATCAGAGGTCTACACCTGAACCCCAGCTCTGTTGTTTACTATTTTGCTCCCCATGTGATCTTGAGGAAGTTGCTTCATGTTTCTGGGCCCCAATTTCCATAAAAATGAAAGTGATAGACTAAGATCAACTCTAACTATGTACATCGCTCCTCTTTTCAAGAAGTTTCAGTAGCTCCCTATTGCCTGTAGGATAAAATAAAAGCTTTTTTGAATTTTAATTTTAAGGGTATTATATGACTTTCACAGCCTGTGCTAAAAATATATTTCCAGAATTATTTCTCAATACTTCCCCTAATATGCCTTAAACTAATCTAACTGACCTGCCTTTAGTTCCCCACTCATTTCCTAATGTTTCATCTCCTGGTATTTCTTTGAATTTTGTTATTCATTGCATGAAATTTTACTCTCTACCTTACCTCTATCTCTTTGAATTCCTAGCTTCCTTCAAGGTTCAGTCCAATTTCCACCTCTTCAATAAGGCCTTTCCTAATAACTAACAATTGTTAATCAAGTTCCTACCCGCCCTGATTCAGTTACTTGGGAATTATTTTGTCTTTTCTTATCCATAAACCTATTTCATCTCCCCCTTCCCTTCTCCTCCTCCTACAGTAGTATATAAGCTCTTTGAGGAACTGTTTTGTTTCTGTGTTTGTGTTCCCAGTGCCTGGTACATAGTAACTGCCTGTTGAATGAATGAATCAATCAATCAATAAGGTCCCTTCTAACATGTGCTTCTTTACATATCTTAAACACTGAGTACATATTCATATGTTTGAAAAGACAGAAGATTCATTTTATAAGATCCTGGAATTATAAATCTAGAAAGAACCACTAAGGCTATTTAGTCTCACAGCTTCGATTTTTGGAAACTGAGGTCTAGGGAAGTAGAATGACTCACAGAAGGTTACACAGGTAATAAGAATCAGAGGTCTCATTTTATCCTGAGTTCTCTGGCTCCACAGCCAATATTCTGCTCACTCTATCAATAATGTAATTTTCTTACTTAAGGAGGCCCACATTCTTAATTTTTTTGGTAAATTAATTAATTAATTTGTTACATTAAAATACTCAATTAACTCCCTTGCTCTACTCCCTGCCTAGAGAAGACATCATTTGACAAAAGGTTATATGTATATATAAAACTATATCTTACTTATTTCTACATCGGTTCTTTCTCTGCAGGTGCACATGCACAAGTCATTCTTCAAAAAATATTTCTGTTAATGTATATAATGTTCTCTTGGTGCTGCTTGTTTCACTCTTCATAATTTCACGTAGTAAAGAAAAATTATTTTGAATAGAAATGGTATTCATATTAAAGCAGTCAGATGACTGAATATAATTGAGAAAACATTTTTTTGGTGGATGGAGGAAATGGAACCACCAACTTGAATTTCAGGGATCGAAGCCAATTCCCAATCCAGGAGATGTTAGTATTCATATATTGAGTCAGGCACTCTTTGGGGAAGGAATTTTTTTCTGCTTTGGCTTGTCGAAATCTCTACTCTTACCAGTTTCAAGGAAATTTTAGGTGCTGTATGAATTATGAAAGTAAATATAGCCTAGGTGTTTCAGAATCATATTTTAAACAATGACATTCTTTTGAACACAAGTCAAAAATACAACTTCCTTCTGATTCTTTCTCTCACCAGATTCTGAAATATATACACAAAATCCACAATGACCTGAAACATAATATAGTCCATCAATGTTCACAGGAATTTAGAGCTGGAAGGGACCTTAAAAATTCTCATGCTGCAGGCCTCTTTTCTTTAAAAATTTTAATTGTTAATGATATTTTTGTTTTTAGCATTATCATCATTTTTATATCTATTTCTTTTCTTTCCTTCCCTAGAGAACCATAATAAAGAATAAAAAAAATCCAAATTGCTTCAAACCTGACAATTTCAGAATGGTCGTTCCCCATTCACAGCTCCACCAACTCATGTGCTGGTTTTCCTATAGCTCCTGCAACATTTATCATTTTCCTAATTTTGTCACCTTTGCCATCATGATGGATGTGAGATAGAATCTCTGAAATGCTCTAATTTGCATTTCTCTAATTAGTGTGATTTGGAGCATTATTTCATTTGGCTTTGGAAAAAACTGAATTTCTACCCTTAAGAACAGTCTGTTCATATCCTTAGACCATTAATCAACTGGAAACAGGTTAAGAGTTTCCTTTTTTTTTCTTTTTCTTCCTTAGCATTTCTTATCTCCATACAACTCCAAGAGTACCTCCAGTCCTGAATAGGCCAATTAAAATGAATACTTTAAGAACAAACTAGAATATAACATCTATAAAGATAAAAGGAAATAACAGAGGAATGAATGAAGGAATAAACGAAAAAACATTTATGAGGTTCTTACTCTTACCTCGAGTCAAGCACTATCCTAAGTCTCAAGGATGTAAAAATAAAAACATAGACAATACCTGCCCCCAAGGAGCTTGCATTCTAATGGGGAGAGATCACACATGTAGACAAGTGAACTGGGAGAGGCACTTTGATCTATAATAATAATTCTAGCTAGTATTTAGATAGCTCTTTAGTTCGCAAAATACTTTACAAATATTGTCTCATTTAATTCTCACAACAGCCCAAGGACATAGGTGCTGTCATATGTTGATTTCTACAGATGAAGACATTGAGATCAAGGTTGACTTACTCAAGTTCAAACAGCTAGTAAGTATCTGAGGCTGATCAGAGACCTGAAATCTTGGCTTCAGGCCCAACATTCATCCAATGAATGAAGCAATAATTATTTATTAAGAACATACTATGGAGATGCAGCTACGTGGCTCAGTGGATTGAAAGCCAGGCCTAGAAATGAGAGATCCTGGGTTCAAACTGGTCTTGGATACGTCTTAGCTATATGACCCTGAGCATG
Source organism: Gracilinanus agilis (assembly GCF_016433145.1). Lineage (NCBI taxonomy): Eukaryota > Metazoa > Chordata > Mammalia > Didelphimorphia > Didelphidae > Gracilinanus > Gracilinanus agilis. The sequence continues at coordinate 365,699,265 of NC_058133.1, forward strand.
TCATTTAACCCTCATTGCCCAGCCCTAACTGCTCTTCTGCTTTGGAACCAAAAAAGATTGAAGGTAAGGGTTAGGGGGGGAAAAAAAAAGTACAAAGTCTTCTCCACCACTGCCAAATAGAAAAAGTGACAGTCCCTTGTCCCTCATCACCGGTTGCCAACTCCTCTTCAAGACCTGTTCCAAAAAATTATTTTTAAAAAATATAATGGATTATTGTGAAGTTCTAGATGTGCAGAGACATACCTCACTGAAGGATATCAAAAAGGCCTATTGTAAATTGGCATTCAGAGTGGTACCCAGACAAAAATCTTGAAAATAAAGAAGCAGCAGAAAGGAGATTTACACAAGTAGCTGAGACATATGTGGTGCAATCAGGTGCTAAAAAAAAATGGAATATCTATGACAAATATGGGAAAAGAAGGATTCAATTATGAAAGTGGAAGTCATTTTGATGATCCATTTGAATATGGATTCCCATTCTGGAATCTAGATGATGTCTTCAGTGATTTTTTTGGTGGAAGAGGCCTGTTTTCATTTGGCTTCTTGATCCATTTGGGGAGTTAAAGAGCAACTTGGAGAAATAGAAGCAGAGGCACAGGACCCTTTTTCTCTGCCTTTAGTAAATTTCCAGGTTTTGGAAGTAGACTTTCTTTATTCCATACTGAATTTACCTCATTTGGTTCAATGAGTTATGGAGGCCTTATTTTATTTCTTTAATGTCATTTGGTAGTGGAGGAATGGGTAACATATCAACAATGACTAAAATAGTTAATGGTAGAAAAATCACCAAATGGTGAGAATGGTCAAGAAAGAGTAGAAGGTAAAGAAGAGGGCCAGTTAAAGTCCTTAACAGTAAAGTAATCAGGAGCAGCTGCTATACTTGGAAAATGAGTAATTCAACACATACATTTAATAGAAATATTAAACTATAACAAGTACCATTTTGGATTAACAGGTACTTTTTTTTTAAGATTTCAAAAGAATTCTTTCAGTGTAATTATCCCAAATCTAAAGTATTTATAAATGACTCATCAAAACTTTTATTTGTCATAGAATTTTGAGGTTATTGTTGGGACTACATTAATAGGACTTCTTTTTTTACCTTTAAAACTGTTACAAACTTCTGCATGCACTTTACTTTTTATTAAAATCAATCTAAGGTGAAAATTGATCCTTTAATAGTGCTAGGGCAAATGTTCACTAACTCTAGCATGAATCTTGCTTTTCTATTTTGTTTGAAATATGAGCCAAGTAGTAGTTTAAGTCTACTGTGACGCTAGCATTGCCAGGATTAATCTTTTTTTTTCCCTTAATTTTTAAAAGTATTTAGTAGTAAAAGGTGTTAACACATTAGTGGTAATACATTTCTGGTTTGAAATGAATTAAGGACGTTGTCTGGTTGTGCATGATTATTGGCAAATTAGTAAGTTTTGACAATTGTTTAAATATGTAATATTAAAGTCTAGGCAAAAAAATTTTAAGGTAAGCTAATAAACTGATTATGATTTGCTTTTTAAAAAAGAATACTGTTTCAGGTTCATCCTTTTCTTTTCTCTTCTTTTCTCTTCTTTTCACTTCTTTTCTTTTCTTTTCTTTTTTAAACCCTTACTTGGAGGCAACTGGATGGCTCAGTGGATTGAGAGCCAGGCCCAGAGATGGGAGGTCCTGAGTTCGAATCTGGGTTCAGATACTTCCTGGCTGTGTGACTCTGGGCAAGTCACTTAACCCCCATTGCCTAGCCCTTACTGCTCTTCTGCCTTAGAACCAATACCCAGTATTGATTCTAAGATGGACTAGGTATTGGTTCTAAGGCAGAAGAGTTCTCAGTCCACTGAGCCACCCAACTACCCACTTTGGTTCATTCTTAAAAAAAATTTTTTTTAAAAAGCATATTATATGCCAGATATTATACTACTGGTATTGGGCATACCCCCCCCCCAAAGCAAAAATACTCTTTACCCCCAAGAAACTTATATTATAATGGGGGAGACAACATGTATAAATCAGAGCATCCAAGATAAATACAGAGTAGATGGAAGATAACTTTAGTATAGATGGGCAGGGTAGGGGTGGGAGAAGGTAATTGGGAGGAGAGATCTAGGAATGACCTCATGGAGTAAATAGAACTTGAGACTTAGGAAGCCATGAAGTCTAAGAAGACAGAGAAAATCAAGATTAAGAAACTCCTCTCCCTAAATATATTCTTCAAAGGAAGAAAATTCAGACCAGAAATGGAGGCCAAGTCAATGTCACCAAATAAATCACTTGTTTCTAAATCAGTCATGATTGGCTGTTATGATGCTCTTTAAAAAAAAAAAAAAAAAAAAAGGATGATATTTTCCTGGTATCATTTAAGTAGAAGGTCCAACTTTCTCATTTTATTGATAAGGAAACTAAAGGCCAAAGAGGCTGGGCAACTGCAACAGAACAGGAACTAGAAACAGCTCTTTTGCTTCATAGGCTAATCCCTTTCTCTAGGCAACAAGAACAATTAGCATCTGAGGACCTGAGTTCAAATTTCACTTCTGATACTCCCTAGGCCTGTCCTAGCTAGGTGGCACAATGAAGAGATTGCTCCCACTGGAGTCAGAAAGACCTAAATTCAAAAATAGCCCCCACCCTTACCACTCTTCCACCTATGAGACAATACACCGAAAGTACAAGGGTTTAAAAAAAAAAAATAGCCTCAGATACTTATGTGCTGTGTGACTTTGAACAAGTCATTTAACTTGTCTTCCTCAGGTTCCTCATCAATAAAATGAGGATAATAATAGAACAATCAAATTAATTTCAAAACAGGTTAAGCAATAGATCACCTAGATTCAATCAGTGTGCTCACGGGACTATTCTGAGGAAATAGAGCAGAATTCGTTGTTATGATGTCTCTTGCCTTCAAGATTATATTCTAAATCAGAAAACTGAATTCACATAATTCTATAAAAATAAAATGAGATTAGGTTCTACGTCATTCTGAAATAATTCTTTCTCTAAAGACATGCTTTGATTGATTCCATTACCTGTATTTTCTAATTATACAATTACCCCTTCCTAGCAAGGCCTGCACTGTCTGAGTATTTTGTGCCTTGATGATGAACTTTGATCCTCTGATTTGTTTCAAATCTACCTAAGTATTTCTCTAATCTCTCTAGATTGTGAGCTCCATGAAGGCTAGGCCTGAGTCCAGGACACTTGATCATCTCCCTCTAGGCTTTACAAAGTGCCTTAAATGGAGCAGGGTTTCAATTATTATTAAACAAAAGAATGAATCCAATTAGACTTCTGTGTTTAGGAAAGATAGAAAGAAAAGATGAAATTTAGTTTAGCAAAGCAAACTAACATTTAGAAGTGGATATGCCTTATGACTGAGGTATGTGCTGAGGTTCCTATGGTAAGAAAAACAAAGAGAGAGAAACAAAGAAATTATCTGGTAACATAAGAAGCTATATATATATATGCATGTCTGTTATCCAGTTTTTTTCAGGAAAAAGGAATTTTTCCACTTCACTTTGAATGGGGACATAGCTACACTCACAGCCCAGCTTTGGGGGACAGGAGAAATGAGTTCTAAGGGGAAGCTAAGTAGCACAGTGGAGAGAGCACCAGACCTGGCTGGATTCACACCTGGCCTCTGATACTTCCTACCTATGTGACGCTGGGTAAGTCTTTTTTGCTTAGCCCTTGTCCTTCTGGAAAGAGAGAAAGAAAGAAAGAAAGAAAGAAAGAAAGAAAGAAAGAAAGAAAGAAAGAAAGAAAGAAAGAAAGAAAGAAAGAAAGAAAGAAAGAAA
>NC_058133.1:365707972-365757062 GCF_016433145.1 Gracilinanus agilis
GAAGGAAGGAAGGAAGGAAGGAAGGAAGGAAGGAAGGAAGGAAGGAAGGAAGGAAGGAAGGAAGGAAGGAAAGGAAGGAAGGAAGGAAGGAAGGAAGAAAGAAAGAAAGAGGCAAGGTAACCTCTGAGGTAAATTAATTTAAAGACTTATTTTAAATAAGAGTATTTTTAAATTATAGATTGTGCATATGCGTAACTGTAATGTTAACTTTTAAAAAATGTGCTTAAAAAGCTTTTCTTTCATAAACATTCCCCCTGTAGCCCTGTATACATGAACATACAAGCACACTCTATATATGTATGTGAGTGAATTATATATATATATATATGAGTGTGTCTTTGTGTGTACAGATATATTTCCCCTAAGATATATATTGTATGTGTTTCCCAAAATATTATATATGTACATTTCCTAAGAGAGATGTATTTTTAAGTGTGTATTTGCACATATCATTGTATACACATAGACACACACCTGTGTGTATATATACATATATTAGGAAATCCTTTCTCTTCCCCTTCAAAACACACCCCAAAAAGGTCAACTTCAGCCTTGTCCCTGTCTGGGTTACCACAAACCCAGTTAATGGAGTAGAGGCTAGAGAGGTTTTACTCTGCACACCCTGCCATGCATAGTGACAAAAATAAACACTGGTAAAAAGAGGAAGGCACCCTTAGAAGCAGCAGTGGAACTGTATAACTCATCAGTTTCGATTACAGAAATGTCTCGCAGAACTACTTTCTGCATCACATGGACCTCATATTCCCCGAGTTTCGCTTGGTGTTCAGGTTTCAGCCCTAAGTGATCCACCATCCACACTTTTCTCTGCCCGCTTCTCCCCTCATGCTCCAGCATCAGCTCCAGTTGACTCAAAGCAGCCTCCGTTCTGCTCCGACAAAAATGTTTTCAAACATCCAGAGGATGCCGGGCACACCTGGCGGACTAGCTGGCTTTGTAACCAGAGCAGGGTTTCGCGTTTCATGTGCCTCCGTTTGTTGGGCAGCTCTTAGCAGCAGATGACGCAGGGCACAGCGCCGAATGGAACGCTGGAAAGTGTGTGGAGGTAAAGCAATAGAACAGAAGTCCTTCTAATGGACCATGTAATCAAAACATTTACTTTGACTGCAAAAGCCAGTGTGCCAGTTCTAATGACACGTGTGTGCTGATGGAGTGGAATATCAAAAACTACCAGAGTGGGAAGAAACACAGTTTTTAAAATGCATCAAACAGAAAAAAAAAAAAAAGCCTACGGCCCCTGAATAAATAGTTAACCTGGAAAGAATCGGTGGAAGAGATGGAAAAACTTGTATCCTGGAAAAGCGATTAGAAAATGGCAAAAAAAAAAAAAAAAAAAAAAACCCACTCTCTCCAGGATTGGGGATTTTTTTTTTTTTTTGGTGGAAACTTTGCTGCAGCTGCTGACCATTTGTTCATTATTAACAACAGACCTGTTTTGTTGTGTTGTGTTGTGTTTGGGGCCTTGACAAATTACAGTATCCTGTACTGCTCTCTGTGATTGTTGTGGAAATAAGCAAAAATGTAACTAGATCCATTATTCATGCAGTTCCTTTTGTAGAGACTCCAAATTCTCCGGAGCTCACTTTCCCATGGTTAAAGACTAGATGCGAAGGCCATCTGTCTAGTTTCAATGGTAAACCCCTAGGAAAAGGATTTGGTCTTCGTTGTTATATATTAGTCAATAACAAGAACAAAAAATACATATTCTAGGAGCTCTGACCCTCATCTGCATATGGTTATATAATTGATTGGACTGTAAGTTCTGGAACTGTTTCTCCCCTTTTCCAGGCTCCTTCCTCAACTATTGCCATCACTGTTTATCCCAACCTCAGGTTCCTGGCCACTCTCAACCAATAATAATGAATGCTATCGTGAAACTCATTTGTTCAGTGCCTTGTTGCCAGTCTGGGTTAGCTATTATACAAAATAATTAGACAATTTTCTATTCTCTTGGGACTGATGAAAAGATGTAAGAAAATTTTGATTCCATTTAGAAAAGTACTTTAAAAACATCACATCCACAGAACCGTTTTAATAATAAAACCTAGAGGGGGCAGCGAGATGGCTCAGTGGATTGAGAGCCAGGCCTAGAGATGGGAGGTCCTAGGTTCAAATCTGACCTCAGACACTTCCCAGCTGTGGGAAGGAGCCTGGAGTCAAAGATCTCTGATGACTAGAGGAAATTTAGAATTCTATTCTTAGTAGATGACCTTCATAAGTTGCTATAACCAAAGAATTTCACCAACTAGTGGTCAATTTTTTGGCAGCTTGCCTCTAGTTAGCTGGACCTGAATAGTGCATTTGTCAGTATGCTAAACGTTTCCATTTTGGTAATTAGTACTCCACTATCATAGTTTAGAAGAACTCAGGTTCACTTCTACACCATTTATGTCATATTTATATTTCATATTTATATAAGGCTTTTGTCTGCAAAGCTCTAGCCGTATGTTTGATTCTTTTAACGACTGTGAAGAAAGTGCTAATATCTCTGTTTTTGCAGAAGAAACTAAGAAGTTAAGCGACTTTTCCAGCTGGAAGATGTTTCAGATTGGATTTGAACTCGGGTCTTTCTGATTTCAAATCCAGTGCTCTAGCCATACTGTCTTGCTTCTCCCTGAGGCATAGGGGGAAAAAAAAACTGTGAAAAAGAACAAATGTATAAGTTAGAGAAATGTTTTAATTATCCCTAAAACAAATGTAGAAGGAGTTTTTATTCAGTTGGTTTTCAGTCCTGTCAGATTCTTTGTGACCCCATATGGGATTTTCTTGGCAAAGATCTTGGAGTGATTTACCATTTCCTTCTCTAGCTCATTTTACAGATGAGGAAACTAAGGCAAAAGGGATAAGTGACTTGACCAGGGTCACACAGCTAGTAAGTTTCAGGAGCCAGATTTGAACTCAGGAAGATGTTTTCCTGATTCCAGATCAAACACTCTATCAACTATGTCACCTAGCTGCCCTAATGAAAGGAGTGGGGGAGAATAAATATAGAGGGAAAAGCTGGTCCCCGGTTCAACACTTTCAATTATCTGAGGCTTCAAAGGAGGAACAGGAATCTCTTTCATTCCTATATCTGCTCATTCACTGCTTCTACTCTTCACTAATAACTAGATTCTTTTGTAATTGTTCATTTGCCCTCTCTCTATGTATCTCAGCACCTATCTTTGTAGCTTTCTCCCTTGCTCGACATTACTGATTACTCATTATGTAAACATAGTAAAAGAATGAATCAAGGACAGTGGGAGAGTTCCACACAACCCTATTTTTACCAACCCCCTTTTGATAAAAAATAAGATACAGGAGAAAAGCATGTTAGCTTAAGGGTCAGACCAGCCAACATTCTGGGTGTGTTATAATAATATGGGTGACACCCTCATTGTATTCCATTTTATTATACTAGTTCTCAAGGAGAATGCATAACTTCTAAATGCTCCAATAGCATTTTTTTAATACTCTAACTTAGTAACAACTCTAAGACAGAGAGGCAACAGCTAGGCAAATAAGGTTAAGTGACTTGCCCAGAGTCATACAGCTAGGAAGTATCTGAAGTCAAATTTGAACCCACATCCTCTCAACTCCATGGCTAGGTGTATGCCATCTAATTACCCTTTAACTATCCAATACACAGGATTTTTTTTCTAAACCCTTACCTTCTGTCTTCCAGTCAATACTTGATTCCAAGGCAGAAAAACGGAAAAAGCTAGGCAAAATAGGGGTTAAGTGACTTGCCCCGGGTCACACAGCTAGGAAGTATGAGGCCAGTTTTGAACCCAGGTCCTCCTATCTCCAGGACTGGCTCTCTCAGCCACCCAGCTGCCTCTTCCAGTACACCAAATAGTTGTTTGTTTGTTTGTTTGTTTTTTAAAGAAACTGTTACAGAAAGAATTTCAGAATAGAAATTGGTTCAAGATTTTAGATTTTAATCCACAGACCAGAATATCAGAGATTTAGAGCTAGAAGGGACCTTAGTGAAGATCTGCTATAGATTCTTCAATTTTGATGATAAGGTAGCTGAAGGGCAGAACAATTCAGGGACTTATCTTGGGTTCTATTGCTAGTGAGTGACAGAAGCAGAATTTTCACTCAGGATTTTCTGACTTCTGGCCCCATATTCTTTCAGCTATGGCACACTCCCCTTTTTATGATAAAACTCAATGGGTTACTAAGGTAAAGTCAAGATGTTTTGTGTGAGCATCAAGTAAAGTAATGGGTAAATTTGTTGTTGTTTTTCATTTTAAAAAGCATAAAATGAGATATATCATAGTAGTTCTGGACTTTTTTAAGGCGATATTGGGACCATCCAGGCTCTTATATCTCCTCTGTTTAGAGCCACCATCAGAGACAGAAGGAAACTGATTCAATTGTCCAACTGAAACATTATGGTAGTTTTTATCTTCTTAAATTAAAAAACCCAAAATAAGGAGGAAAGGGAAAAAGTAATTATTCCCTGTTATGGTATACCTACTATGTGCCAGGCACTGTTAAGAGCTTTATTACAAATATTATTTCAACAATATGGGAGAGATTGGGTCTAGATCAACATCTCACACCCTATACCAAGATAAACTCAGAATGGGTGAATGACTTGAATATAAAGAGGGAAACTATAAGTAAATTAGGTGAGCACAGAATAGTATACTTGTCAAATATCTGGGAAAGGAAAGATTTTAAACCAAGCAAGAGTTAGAAAAAAAAATCACAAAATGTAAAATAAATAATTTTTACTACATTAAATGAAAAAGTCTTTGTACAGACAAAACCAATGCAACCAAAATTAGAAGGGAAGCAACAAATTGGGAAAAAATCTTTATAACACAAAACTCAGACAAAGGTCTAATTAATCAAATATACAAGAAGCTAAATCAATTGTACAAAAAATCAAGCCATCCCCCAATTGATAAATGGGCAAAGGATATGAATAGGCAATTTTCAAATAGAGAAATCAAAACTACCAATAAGCTCATGAGAAAGTGCTCTAAATCTCTAATAATTAGAGAAATGCAAATCAAAACAACTCTGAGGTATCACCTCACACCTAGCAGATTGGCTAAAATGACAGCAGGGGAGAGTAATGAATGTTGGAGGGGATGTGGCAAAATTGGGACATTAATGCATTGCTGGTGGAGTTGTGAATTGATCCAACCATTCTGGATGGCAATTTGGAACTATGTTCAAAGGGCTTTAAAAGACTATCTGCCTTTTGATCCAGCCATAGCACTGCTTGGTTTATACCCCAAAGAGATAAGGAAAAAGACTTGTACAAAAATACTTATAGCTGCGCTCTTTGTGGTGGCAAAAAATTGGAAAATGAGAGGATGTCCTTTGATTGGGGAATAGCTGAACAAATTGTGTTATCTGTTGGTGATGGAATACTATTGTGCTCAAAGAAATAAAGAACTAGAGGAATTCCATGTGAACTGGAATGACCTCCAGGAATTGATGCAGAGTGAAAGGAGCAGAGCCAGGAGAACATTATAGACAGAGACTGATACACTGTGGTACAATCGAACATAACAGACTTCTCTACTAGCAGCAATGCAAGAATCCAGAGCAAGTCTGAAGGACTCATGAGAAAGAAAATTAGCCACATTCAGAGGAAGAACTGTGGAAGGAGAAACAGAAGAAAAACAACTCCTTGAACACATGGGCTAATGGGAATATTATTGGGGATGTAGACACTAAACAATAACTCTAATCTAACCATGAATAATATGGAATTAGGTCTTAATCAATGATACATGTGGAATTGTGCTAAGGGGAGTTAGGGGGGTTTGGGGAGAGGGAAAGAACATAAAACATGTAACTATGGGAAAATATTCAAAATAAAATTAAAAACAAAAAACAAATATTATTTCATTTAATTCTTACAACAATCCTAGAAGGTAGATGATATTGTTATTCCCTTTTTTAGAGTTGGGGAAACTGAGGTAAATAGAGATTAAGTGACTTTCCCAGGGTCACCCAGCTAAGTATCTAAGGTCAGATTTAAATTCAATACTTCTTTGGTCAGCTAGAGACTCAGTGGACAGAGTCAGACCTAGACACAGGAGGTCCTGGGTTCAAATGTGACCTCAAATACTTCCTACCTGTGTGACCCTGAGAAAGTCACTTAACCCTAATTGCCTAGCTCCTATAACTCTTCTGCCTTGGAACCAATGCATAATATTAATTCTAAGACAAAAGGTAAGGGTTTAAAATAGAAAAGTCTTTAAGGGGTAACTAGGTGGCACAGTAGATAGAGTTCCATGCTTGGAGTGGAGAGAACCTGGGTTTAAATCTGGTCTCAGACACTCCCTAGCTGTGTGAACCTGAACAAATCACTTAACCCCCATTGCCTGGTCCTTACCACTCTTGGAACCAATGCTTAGTATTGATTCTAAGATGGAAGGTAAAGGTTTAAAAAATAAAATAAAATAAATATTTTCTGACTCTAGACCTACCACTCTATCCACCATGACACATTTCTATCTCTGCAATTTATTTCATGGTGATGTAGTTATTCTGTTGAAACTTAGGTATGCCTTCATTAATCACCACATCACTCCTGGTTTCAGTCTCTTAACACGTAACAAAGGAAAGAAACCCCAAACTCCAATGGTGTTTTCACTCGTAGTCATCTAATTTGCCTCTTGTAATCTTTTCTCCATTCAAATAGGTTTTTTTCCCCTTTTGTGCTCATTTCTGGGCTTCTCTTCTTCCTCTTTTTTCTTCCTCTCTTTACCTTTGTGTCTTTCCGCCCCTTCTTTCACTTCCCATTTCTTTCCTCAACCAGTTTAAGCCCTGGACTCCCCCATCCTCTGAGAGACACAGTCATATAGTGTTTCTATTGCATCTATTTGCCAACCTAAGCAAGTCTGTCAGATGCCCTTGTTCAGCATTGTTGAAGAAATGAAACTTTTCATCAGCTGGATTGTCTTCAGGAACGACATCATTGGAACAAAGAAATCATAGAACCCAACCATTTTTTAATACTATTTTTGATTGTATGGATTAGATTGGCAACAATATATAGCAGTAATACGTTGCCATAATTCGATAGCAATGACAAGAGAAGGGTACATGTAAAGGATATGGTGGCATCTTGGATTAAATGACTTTTGGGCTACAGTGTACCAAAAATTTATAGGAGTGCAGTATGCCAATGTGATTTATCAGTGGGAAAAATCTAGCCCCTGGCTTAGAACATGTATAGAAGATGTTATTTTAGGAGATGGCTAGTAGCCATGGCAGAGGAGGAAAATGATCAAATGTATGAATTATATGTTCATTCACATTTTTATTCTCAAAATTCATTGTTCCTTTATTTTAAACACTCTGTTTTTCTTCTGTCCTCTCCTAAGTAAAGATGATTTATATGACTTGTCCAGGATCACACAAATAAATGAGTGTCTGAGGCTAGATTTAAACTCAGTTCTTCCTGACTCTGCATCCAACATTCTACACACTGGGCTACTTAGTTATGAAAATGAGGAAATTCTATTAGATTCTCTCAAACATTCCTTCTAGTTCTAAATTCTATACATTGTATGATCCTATAACTGAGGCAAAACCTCTCTATTTAACAAATAATTAGCTTTGGAAATAGAATTGTACACAATTGCATAAATTTATCCATTTTCTAATTAATCTTTCTCATTTGAACACTGGCCTTCTTAAAATTTAGCCCAGGACATATAAAGGATGTAAAGTGGTCATTGCTAAGGTAAGGTTCCAGAAAGGTTCTAATTCAAATGATGGGATTTATTTGCATACAAATGAAATCAATCATCTAAATAAAGACTAAAACTTGTTAGTACTTAGGAAAAGAATAATTATGAGAACTTACATTTACATAAGGATTTAAAATTCGCAAGGTGCTTTACATATATTATCAACAAACATTTACTTTATCTACAATGTAGCAGGCACTAGACTAAGTGTTGGTGATGCAAAAAGAGGCAAAAGGTAGTCCCTGTCCTCTAGGGGCTTACAGTCTAACAGGAGATAGCTAGGTCGCTCAGTGGATTGAGAGCCAGCCCTGAAAACTGGAGATGCTGGGTTCAAATCTAACTTCAGACACTTTTTAGCTGTGTGACCCTCAGCAAATCACTTAATCCCAGTTGCCTCACCCTTACCACTCTTATACCTTGGAACTGAATAAATCGATATTTTGAACCTTGGACTTCATCCCCCATAAGTCCCTTAGTATTTCCCAAAATTCCCTTTAATCTCTCCTGTGCCTCCACATTTGCATGGTCACATTATTGTTTTATAAGTTCTGTACCTCCTCCCTCTTCCTCTCTTCTCCAAGAGCCTGGTCTGGGAGGCTTGCTTTTTACTCTAGCTTTTTATTTTAATAAACTATATAAAATATAGTATTTAGTTCTTGTATATTAATTTTAATCTCCACAGAACTCAATACTTAGTATTGAGTTTAGGACAGAATGTAGGGTTTAAAAAAAAAATCTAATGGGAGAGACAACATGCAAACTAATATATATATATATATATATCCTGTATATAGCGTGCTCTATACAGAGAGAGAGAGAGAGAGCACATTATATACCGGATAGAAGGGACATAATTAACAGAGAGAAGTCTTTCTGTAAAAGATGGGATTATAGTTGGGACTGAAACAGACAGGAAAGTTTGTAGTCAGAGTAGAAAGGAGCATTCCAGGCATGGAGGACAACCAAAGAGAATTTCTGAAGTCCAAAAAGATGGAGTACCATGTTCATGGAACAGCAAGAAGGCCAGTGTCACTGGATGGAAGAGTACATGACAGAGAATATGATGCTAGAAGACTGAAGGAAGGGAGGAGATTATAAAGGGCTTTAAATGCAAAGATAGCATTTTGAAAGCAGCAGGAAACCACTGGAGTCTATTGAGTAGGGGGCTGGCATGGTTGGACTTGAGCTTTAGCAAAATCACTGGTGGCTGACTAGAGGATGGATTTGAGAGGGGGAGAAACTGGAGGCAGGAGAGTCATCAGAAGGTTATTGCAATAGTCCAGGCATGAAATTATGAGGGACTGCCCCACACCGATGGGAGTGTCAGAGCAGAGAAAAGAACATATTCAAAAGTTATTGCAGAGGTGAAACGGAGAGGTCTCTGCAACAGGTTAGCTATGGGGGGACTTGGAGAGAGTGGAGAGTCTAGGATGACCCCTAAATTGTAAACCTAAAGCACTGGAGTTTGGTGTTGCCCTCTAGAATAATAGGGAAGGCAGGAAAGGGAAAAGTTTTAGGGAGAAAGATAATAATAAATATAAATAATAAATAATAAAATATATAATAATGTATTTTATATATTATTTACATATTATGTTATACATAATATATGCATAAATAAATTAAATAATAAAGATAATAATTTGGATATATGGAGTTTAAGATGTCTAGTGGACATTCAGTTCAAGATGTCTGAAAGGCAGTTGGAGATGAAAGATTGAAATTCAGCAAAGATAGATTTGAGAATCATCAGCATCAGGATGGTAATTAAATCCCCGGGGGCTGATGAGATCACCAAGTGAAGTGGCAAAGAGGGAGATGAGAAGACTCAGAACACAACCCGGAGATTTACTCATTGACTAAATTTTTGGAGGATAAAAATTATCTCGGCTTCTATTTGATACACCAGTGCTTGGCACTATAAGCTGTTAACAAACTTATTTTTAAGATTCATTCATGTTTACAGCCACCCTGTGAAGTAACCATAACAACTATTATTACCAGGTATTGTTTTATAGGTGGGGACTGTGTCAGAGAAGTTGTGTGGGTTGTCTATATTTACGCAGTTAGTTAGTATGAAGCATTTGAACCCAAGTCCTTCTGACTTCCCAGCATTCTATTCACTGCAGCAGGCTCACGCTCTAAGAAAAATATGTGTTCTCTGTTATTCTGTATTTGGTGATTTCATGGTTAGTGAGAATAGTTCTATTAGCAACTTCTGGCTTTCCAGAAATTTCCACTCCTGCTTCATGTACCTTGTTTTCAACTGTATCTACTCTGACAAAGGGGGAAAAAATTCCAAATCTAAACTTCAAACCTCAAAATTGTGTGTAAGTTCATTTATTGAAACTTTCCAGGGTTGGTAGTATTCAAGTTGTTCCCATTCCAATTGACCTACATCTTTTTAGTCCATTGTGTAAAACAGCTTTAACCTGGCAAATACTGAGATTTCTCACAATTGAGGCATAGAAAGAACTATATAGTTTCCTGAAACTCCAAACCACACAGAAAGGTAAACAGCTTTGTCTATATACTCTGAACTAAAGCAGGCTTAGAAAACAGTTAAACAATATTTAAGTGACTTATATACACGTATATCCTAATGCATTCACATCCAGGGGTTGTATACATAACACCTGTATGTGTGTATATTTATATGAACATATATAAATATATATAACATATACTCTGAATAGGTAGTATATGTGTGTGTGTGTGTGAGTTCACGTACTCTGGACCTGCTTCAAGCTTGGAGTTGGAAGAAAATAAAGCACTCATAGAACATCTAACTTAGAACAAAAGGAAGTTTAATAAGTAAAGGCATAGAAAAGATACTTAGCAAAACTACAGCATTGGTTGAATTAGGCGCTTCCCCTCTCACCTCTGTACTTTCCAGGATAGAGAGGCAGTCAGATGGGCAAATTGCTTCTAAAAATATGTCCCCAACAATTTGCTGGCTGTACTTTTATGCCTTGGGCAACTGGAAACTGGATCAACATTAAAGCCTTAATTTCTTGGACCAATTAAGTTTAGAGAATGGCTTCAACACATCTTTTTTTTTGTTTAAACCCTTGCCTTCTGTCTTAGAATTGACATTAAGTACTGGTTCCAAGACAGAAGAGCAGTAAGGGCCAGGCAATTGGGGATTAAGTGTCTTGCCCAGGGTCACACAGCTAGAAAGTGTCTAAGTTCAGATTTGAACCCTCTCTAGGCTCTCTATACACTGAGCCACCTAATTGCCCCTTCATTGTATTTTTAGGGGAAAACTACCCTAAGAGGCAGGTACTTCCAGGCTCACTGCGATAGGTCCCAACCAGATTCCAGGTAAATATGGATCTTATCATGCAATATACATTATATATGTATGCTACCTTAGTCACTGTCAGAAATATTACTATCCTTCACAAAAGTAAGTCCTCTGCTTTGCCTCATCTTGGTATAGAGGTCACATTGGGTTCTCAAAGTCTATGAAAGCAAAACATAAACTTTGGAAGGTTCTAGCGAGCTAGAAATTCTTTCAGCATAATCCTTGGGTAATGGATTTAGTTTGCCATCATCAGTTTGGCCATGGATTAAGGACAGATGAAGTGACTTGCCCAGGGTCACTATGCATCAGAGAGGACTTGAGTCAGGTCTGGTAGACCCACTCTTCACTGCGTGTATAGAAACTGCCAGAACATATATACAGATGAGAAATAGACTCAGTGGACTAAGGGCTAGAATCCAGGTCAGGAATACATCAGTTCAAGAAATGTTATAAATTAATAAATTAAATAAAAATTTAAAAAAATTTAAAAATATAGAAATTGGTCTTCATACACATATAAAACCCAGTGGAATTGTGTGTGGGCTATGGGAGGGGATGGGAGGAGGGGAGGAATAGAACACAAATCCTATAACCATGGAGAAATGTTATAAATTAATAAATTAAATAAAAATGTAAGAAAAATAAAAAAATAAAGAATACATGAGTTCAAATCCTGCCCCTAGCACTTACTGTACAAGTACACACAGAAATCATGCAGCCTTTCTGATCTTTAGGAACTTCTCAAGACTTAACTACTAAGTTATAGGTAAGATATACTATGCACAGGGGTAGGGAGTTCCATTGCTGGTAAAGTCATAGATGATTCCTATATAGATGTGAGTGTATACAAATATATACACACAAATGTGCAAGTAGAGTAACAAAGGACCCAGTTGAAGCATTGATCTGTCGATCTGATAATTGGAAGATTTGAGATTTCCATAAATTCTCCTTAGCTTAATGTGAGGAATATAGAAAGAAGAGACAGCTGCCTGTAGAGCATGATTGGATTAGAATTATGAGGTCCTCTTTGCTCTCAAATATCTCTTCCAGCTGACCTGCTGTGCTTCTTACTCTACCTTTTTCCAGGCATGTGAAGACTTCCCCTGGCAGAAAGGGCTGATGAGAACAATTCATTCCAATGACCATGAAGGTGGCACAAACAGGAATAGTGGAATGCTTAGAGCTTGGTTAAATATAGAAAAAACCAAAGCCATTCATCCACTCTCTCCCTGGCCATCACCAGTCATCTTGACTTTCACCTTGCCACTGGACTTTGATGACTCTGGAAGAGAAATTGAGGCAGATGACACTGTGCCACCCAGCCTCACTTAAATCCTATTCATGCACAAGTCAAGATATCAACCCACAAAGTCATTGGTCCTCTTAGAAAATGAAGGACAAGCAATTTAAAAAAAATGACTTTCTACCCAGCCTGAAATTCCCACCATTCCTTTGTGTTTGGCAACAAAGGTTCAAGAGGGTGCTGTCAAAATACTAATTAATTACTTAGAGAAGGTTCAGGATTGTGAGAGAAGGAGGTTTCTTCTGGCCATAATAATCATGATTATAATAGTACTTATTTTAAAAGATGATCTATCATCAACACAAAAGAGCCTGATTCTTACAAAAGGAGACATAGGAGAGGTCAGCTTCAAGGTAACACTGGTTACCAATCAGAGAAGTCAGGTCCCAGAAAATTGAGGGCATCCTAGGGAGATTCCTATAGGAATTGTGAAGAGCAAAGAAATATTGTTTACAATTCAAATATATCAGCCTTGTTAGGGGGAGAAATGAAAAGATCAATATAAAATATATATTTTGATACTACAGCCAAAGGCTATTTGAATCCACCTGCTGACCTCTGGTTCTTAGAAGTTTATTGCCCAGTTGGAGATTTATTTAAGAAGGCATCACTTGAATGAAATTTAGAGATTTAATTTTAGTTTTATTCAGAAGTCTGCTTTTATCCAAATGACACAAATCATCAAGTGTTTTTTTTTTTTTTTTGCTTGTTTGTTTGATTTTTAAAACCCTTACTTTCTGTCTTCCAGTCAATACTGTGTATTGGTTCCAAAACAGAAGAGTGGTAAGGGCTAGGCAATGGGGGCTAAGTGACTTGCCCAGGATCACACAGCTAGGAAGTGTCTGAGACCAGATTTGAATCTAGGACCTCCCATCTCTAGGCTGTCAATCCACTGAACCTCCCAGCTGCCCCCAAATCATCTGGTTTTGATTGCATAAATGTCCATGCCCACATGTGTTATAAATATGTATCTTTTTTAAGGTAAAGGGCATTAGCATCCTCCCAATCCCTCAGGCTAGTCACCTAAGAATAATCTGGGAGTTCTAAATACTATCCCTTCCCTTCCTCTCAATGTCCCCCACCCAATATCTCATCTCCTTCGAAACATCTCTTGAATATGCTTCCTTCTCTCCTCTGATACAGCTATTTTGCCTGTGCCAGTCCCTATCATTATCAGGATTAAATACAAAATGCTGTTTGGCATTCAAAGTCTTTCATAACCTAGCCCTCTCTTACCTTTCCATTCTTTTTAAACCTTACTCTCTACTATGTAATCTTTGATCCAGTGACACTAGCCTCCTGGCTATTCTAAGAACAAGACTCTGCTGCTCTTGGCTCCAAGCAATTTCTCTGCCTGACCCCTGGCCTGGGGTGCTGTCCCTCCTCATCTTCACCTGCTTTGTTTTTTCCTTGGCTTTCTTTAAGTCTCAGCTAAAATCCCATCTTCTAAAGGAAGCCTTTCCTAAACCCTCTTAATTCTAGCATTTCTGTCCATCAATTTTTCATATTTATCTTATAGATAACATGTATATATCCCCCATTAAATGTGAGTTGCTAGAGGGCAGAAACTCACTTTTTCTTTTTGTATTTCCAGTGCTTAGCACAACACCTGGCACATTCAGTTGGATCATTTTATGGTCATGCCTGACTCTTCCGGACCCCATTTGGGGTTTTCTTGGCAAAGATACTGAAATAGTTTGACATTTCCTTCTCCAGCTACAGATTACAAGAATGAGGCAAAAAACAGTTAAGTGTCCGGGTGATTGCCACCTATCTGCCTTGCCTAGCACAAAGAAAGTCCTTAATAAATGTTTATTGATTGATTTATGTACTGTGTATCAAGTACTGTGCTAGGTTCTATAGAGACAAATATAAAAGTGAGACAGTCTCTGTCCACAAAGAGCTTGTATTTTTTTTATCTGAATTGAATCTGACTGTAGATTCAGTTCTCTTTCCTTTGTACACATTATTTCAACAGTACTAAAAAGAAATCTCCACACCAGAGAGAAAGATAAAGACAGAGACAGAGACAGAGACAGAAAGAGATGGAGAGAGAGAGGGAGAGAAAAACAGAGACAGAGAGAGACAGAGAGACAGACAGAAAGACAGAGAGAGAGAGAGAGAGAGAGAGAGAGAGAGAGAGAGAGAGAGAGATTGGCTTAAGGCAGTGGTTCCCAAACTTTTTTGGCCTACCACCCCCTTTCCAGAAAAAATATTACTTAGTGCCCCTGGAAATTATGAAACTATTTATTGAACCCAGAATAGAATGTAATACAAAAAAAAGTGTGGCCATCACCGCTTCCCTGGATCACTGAAGCACCCACCGGGGGGTGGTAGCACCCACTTTGGGAATCGCTGGTTAAGGTATAGGTGTTAGATATTTAAGGAAGAGATTGGCAAAGAATCTCCAACTCTAAAGACTTTTGGGGGCAGCCAGGTGGAAAGAGTGCTGAGTTTAAAATTAGGAAGATTTATCTTGCTGAACTTGAATCTGGTCTCAGATACTTAACTAGCTGTGTGATCCTGGGCAAGTACTTAAATCAAACCTATTTACCTCAGTTGCCTCATCTGTAAAATGAGCTAGAGAAGGAAATGGAAACCATTCCTGGATCTCTGCCAAGAAAACCCCAAACAAGTGTCACAAAGAATCAGATGCAACTGAAAATGACTGAACAACAACAGAGACATTTAGAAATGGGATCATTTGGTTTAGCTCTTGAGCTGGAGGCAGTGGGGTGGATCAAATGATCTGTGGTGAGTATTGGAATTAGAATTATGGGCAGAGGACCCGGATTCAAATCCCATGTTTTAATAATCTATAATTTCTCTTTCAGTTCTATATTTATGATCCCTAAAGCATCATAAGCAGCCAAGGGTGTTAGACCAGATAAGAGAATTCTATGATAACAAGATTTTGTATTCTGTCAGAGTCCCTTCTAGATAGCCATCACTGAAAATGTTGCCTCTTAGTTCTGCTATTCCAGCATCCTTTGAATTCTGAAATGGAAGGTTTGAGACCCTGGGAATTTTGCCTACCAAAGACTTTTTCTTTTGACAGCTACTTAGTATCTTGAGAAAAACATTGTGTATCCCCTGCTTTTCATTGCATGATGTGAATGAAACATGCAAGGTCATTGAAACTATTTGTCTTCAAAGTTTTACTAAACATGAAGGTTGTAGAGAGAGGAGAGAGAAAGATGAGGTGGCGTTGTTATTTTTTTCCCCCAAGGACTTTCTGATATATGTGAGACCTGCTTGGAAAATAAGTGAATTTCCATGTATATACTCAAGCAAATCATGCCACTGATGTTGCATAAGTCACAGCTTAATTTAAGGAGGTGAGGGATGAAACAGACCCATTTGGGGCATAACTGTCTCTTCGGATTGTGACTCTCTTCAGAAAGTACAAATTTAGAAGACAAACTCTTAGTAAATAAAATTCAGTGTCATAAAAATGTATTTCCCTACCAGTAGTTACATCGACATTACTAGAACACTAATGGTGACAGATTCACTTCTGTTAAAAACTTCTGTTTACAGCCCTATTATGGTTGATGAATCTCCCGGGATTTGAGGAGTGTGTGCTAACTCTTGGACCAATGCAAATCATATAACTAAGGACTATACCATTCTTTACTCTGTCTAGTTTCCATGAGACTTTCCTTTTCCTCGGGGCAAATTGCAAATGTGATGGAGTAAAGAGAACTGGCTATGGATGCTGTTAGAGGACTTGCATTCAAATCCTGTCTCCAATACATTCTACTGGAGTGACCTTTCATTTAATCTTTCAAAGTGGGTATTTTCATCTGTAAAATGGGGTTGGGGCTGGACTAGATGGCCTTTGGGATAATGGGTCCTTCTAGGTCTAGATCTTTGATCATATGTGGAAATTCTTCAGTTTAATTTGTTTCACTGAAGTCATCTATTTATCTCTACACATATAAATTCCTCCCTCTCCCTATCCCAATCCTTTCATTAGGCTGGTCAAAAGACCAACTACTAATTAATCTTTTATTTGTTGACTCTACAGGATTCTTTCCTTATGTAATGAATGTTTAAAAAAATCCTCACTTTCATTCTTAGTAACAATTCTAAAACAGAAAGGCAAGGAATAGGCAAATGAGGTTGTGACTTGCCCAAGGTCACACAAGAAGTGTCTGTGGCTAGATTTGAATACAAGTCTTCCTGACTCCAGACCTGGCACTCTATCCACTGTGCCACCTAACTGCCCCCATGTAATATACTTTTTTTTCTTTTTTTTTTTTTTTAAACCCTTACCTTCTGTCTTGGAGTCAATATTGTGTATTGACTCCAAGGCGGAATAGTGGTAAGGGTTAGGCAATGGGAGCTAAGTGACTTGCCCAGGGTCACCCAGCTGGGAAGTGTCTGAGGTCAAGATTTGAACCTAGGACCTCCCGTCTCTAGGCCTGGCTCTCAATCCACTGAGCCACCCAGCTGCCCCCAGTAATATACTTTTTTTTTTTTTAAACCCTTAACTTCGGTGTATTGTCTCATAGGTGGAAGAGTGGTAAGGGTGGGCAATGGGGGTCAAGTGACTTGCCCAGGGTCACACAGCTGGGAAGTGGCTGAGGCCGGGTTTGAACCTAGGACCTCCTGTCTCTAGGCCTGACTCTCACTCCACTGCCCAGCGCCCCCCCCCCCAGTAATATACTTTTTAATAAAACAAGTAGTAGTTTTGTTATGACACAGTTTGGAAACTTTAAGAGGCTGACTATTATAAATGGACCTTTGTTTAGTTAGGGTTTAAAAAAATAAATAAAAAACCCTTATCTTCCATCTTAGAATCAATGCAAGGAATTGGTTCCAAGACAGAAGAGCAGTAAGGACTAGGCAATGGGGGTTAAGTGACTTGCCTAGGATCACACAGCTAGGAAGTATCTGAGGTCAGATTAGAACCCAGAACCTCCCATTTCATGGCCTGGCTCTCTATCCACAGGATAGTTGCCCCTCAGATAATTTTGTGAGATAGTGTTTTACTCTTGTTTTTACACTTTTTAATTTTGTTTCTATGCCAATGGAAAGAGGGTGGAGCTTTGCAAATATTTGTGAAAGCAGAGACAGTTTATTGATATCCTGATACTTCCTGGTTCATAAATATCAGCTGGAAGGCTCCCACCTGCAAACTTGCTCAATATCTTCTGATAATGAATTATTTTTGATGTTGTTGAAACCATTATTTTGACTATACCTAGGTTTTATAGTCTTAGTTCTTTTATTTAGTTTAATTTTAGTTTAGTTTAAAAACCCTTACCTTCCATCTTAGAATCAATATTGTGTATTGGTTCTAAGGCAAAAGAGTAGGGCTGGGCAGTTAAGTAACTTGGCCAGGCTCACACAGCTAGGAAGTGTCTAGTCTTAGTTCTTTTAGCAATTTACACATGCACTCTAGAGTGAAGTTTTCTCATTCTTGCCATCCCTAGGACCTTCTCCTCTAAACCATGCTGACATTATGTAGACAGAATATAAGTTAGACCCATTTAAGTTAATGAGGATGATACGGTGAAAGTGGGGTTTTAGACAGATTAATAAGAGCTGAAATACTAAAGCAAGGAGGAAACTACAAAAAGCTCCTGGGTATTAAGGGAGAAAGGCTGGAGCAAGAAGGGAATGGAATTAAGGTAAAGCAATATATTTGTTTTCTAAGTGTGAAGAGGAAAGGTACTCCAGAAAATAGAACTTCAAAAGTGTAGAACTTCAGTCCTTTGGTAGGGTTATTAGTAGGGCTATAAAGTTGAGGATAACAAATCTCAAATGCATTGATGAGTTAGGTGAGCTGTCTAACCCCAGGCCTGGGTGAAGATTCTTTTGCAACTCTGCCACACTTAGAACCCAACTAATGTAGGAGTCAAAAGACATAATCAGTAATGTCATTTTGATTCTCTTTGAGTAAAAAGGACAGCAACCAACCAGGACTACAAAGTATGACTCTAAGAAAGAAGTGAAGAGAGAACCACTTGTTCAGTATGGCAATGTGAATCGGACTAGAGCTCTTCCAGCTCTAAAATTCTGCCATTCTGTGAAGAGGTGACTGAAATATTAGAACAGAACAGGCATAGGAAAGAGAAAAGGGTGAAAACAAGAAAATGCTAAGGTAAGAAAAGAAAAGTGATATGAGAAAAGAAAAAAAATATATATATATATGTAGGTACATTCTGGCAAAAATCCCTAAAATTAAATATTAATAATTGGAATGTATAATGAGAGAGGTCTGATGAAATGACTCCCCACAACTGACTATATGCAGTGAATAAACAGGTTTTTGAGAATGACTTCAAGATTTCATTTCAGAGTAAAATGAGAAGTTTAACAAAGAGAAGAAAGGATATGTTAGACAAGAGATTCTGGTAAATAACCTCAATGAAGTGATGCAGAGCAAAATGAGCAGAACCAAGAGAACATTGTACACAGAAAATGAAGCACTGTAGAACTATCCAGTGTAATGGACTTTACTACTTGTACCAATACAACGGTCCAGGACAGTCCCGAGGGACTTATGAGAAAGAATGCTATCCTCAACGAGAGAAAGAACTGTGGGAGTAGATACACAGAAGAAAAACAAATGACTTATTACCTGTTTATATGGGGATATGATTTGGGGTTTTGGTTTTAAAAGATTGCTCTATTGCAAAAATGAATAATATGGAAATAGGTATTATAACATTTATATAACCCAGCCGAATTGCTTGTCCTCTCCAGGAGGTAGGAGGGAAGAGGGGAGGGAAAGAAAATGAATCATGTAAATGTGGAAAAATAATTTTCAGGGGTCAGCTGGGTTGCTCAGTGGATTGAGAGCCAGGCCTAGAGACAGGAGGTCCTAGGTTCAAATCTGGCCTCAGACACTTCCTAGCTGTGTGACCCTGGGCAAGTCACTTAATCCCCATTATCTAGCCCTTACTGCTCTTCTACCTTGAAGCCAATACTCAGTATTGACTCCAAAAAGGAAGGTAAGGGTTTAAAAAATAATAATAATTTTAAAAATAAAAAAGAGTCCAGTACCCCAAAATTATCTCAACAAGCTAGGATATTGAGCTTAATCTAACAATATAAAATCTAATTGAGATAAATGTAAAGTCCTACACTGGAATATCCCAAAAAAAATCATCTGTGAAATACCAGAGGTTTATTTAGTTAATAATCCCTAAAAATAATCAGATGGATTTGGTGGACTGCAAGGTCAATATGAGCCAACAATATGATATGGTAAAAAAACTTCTAATGACTCCCAGCCAGTTCTCTATGGCTATAAGTTGCAGAATACTTGTATATATCCATTGGTAGGAGATTCCCCACAGGGTCTTCTCTACACTAAAGAAATCACATGCACAGACAAACAAAAGAAAGAGAATATGACCCAAAGCGACATTAATAGAGTTATTATGTTCAAAATAGAGATAGTTCCATTGTATTCTTGAACACGCCTGGATTATTGTGTCCATTTCTGGGCATGACAATTTAGGAATGGCACTGACATACTTGTATATGTCCAGAGGAGAATGTCCTTATTGAGGAGAGGACAATCCATGCCACATGAGATTCAAAGGGACTGGGGATATTTAGCCCAAATAAAAGAAGTCTTAAGGGAGTTATGATAACGATTTCAGGTATCTGCTTGGCACCCAAGGATATAACTAGCAACAATAGGCAGAAGTTGCAGAGAAGTTGATTTCAGCTCTCTGTGAAGGAAAACCTTCCTAACAATTAATGCTAAAAGCTTTCATTGGAATAGCCTGCTTTAGGAAGTAGTGAATTACCAGTCAATGGAAGTCTTTAAAGGGAGGCTGATTGGCCACTTGTTGGGCAGTGTAGCTGAGGAGATTCCTGTACAGGCAGGGGATGGATTAGATGACTTCTAAAGTCTCTTCTGTCTCTGCCAGTATGTTTTTGCTGTGACAGATGATGAACTTGGGTTTTTTTAATTTACTCTGACCAATAGACAACTAGGCCACAGCTAAGAAATGGAAGATGGAAAAGGATCCTGGAAAATGGAAAAGTTGGGCAAAATGCAGTTTTGGAAATCATCCATTTGCCTTGAATGCCAAAAATTAATAATAATAATAATATAGCCAGAAGAATACATAGGAAAAAAAAGGAGTAGAAGCAAGGACCAAGCCATACTAACGAAAATGAAAAGAAGGCAGCCTCCAAAGGAGATATTCAAAGGAAGAATTAGGGGATTAAGCAAGAAGAATAAATAGGAAGAGAGACAGAAGAATACAACATCATGGCAAACTCATCTGGAAGGGTTTGTTTTTTTTTAAAAGAAGATATAACAACTAGTCTGTGATTAATCTTAGAATGCTTCTACCCAGCAACTTCATAAAATATGAAATATGCCATACTTCAAAAGTATATATTGTGTTTCTAAACTACATAGCAGCACTACTGCCAAAAAAATAAACAAACCAAAAAACAGAAATAGAATATCGTGCTGTGAAGGTGAAACCGTTTTAAGGGGTGTGGAGTGGAGGTGGAAAGGAGCCCAACCAATAATTATAAGTGTAGTTTCTCTGTTAACTACAAAGAAAAAAACAAGCATATCAACTTAAACTTTTCCTCTAATTCTGAGGACCCAGCACATCTCTCACGCATTAACATGTTATTGCTATCTGGAATTCAGTACCGTTCTATTTATATAGCTGAGATCTGCAGTTCAAATGTATTTAGCAGTAATGGCCCTGAAGCTTTGTTGCTTTCCAGAAATACAGTAGAGCAGCAGAATTACTCCAATGCTTAACATATTCCAGTTTTCAGTGGCTAAGCAGATCAAGCTCGCTGTACAAATAGCTTCTGCCAACACTGAATGTGGCTGCGGAGGAAGGAACTATTGAAAGGGGAACCCAGTGCAGCTCAGACACACAAAGAGACATCACATTCCAAGGAAAAGAAAAGAGAAGCTCCCATAATAGAGATCCAAAAGTCCAGCTTCAGAAAAAGTGGTGAGTTTTTGAGCTTGTCTTTTAGAGGGAGGGAAGAAAAGTCTACTTAGTCGCCGGACAGGAAGAAAAGCAATGGTGCAAGAGTATCCTTCCTTCCCATCGACAATTTTTCCTCTCTAACTTGGAAGAAAAGTCTTTGGTGTCTTTAAAGGAAAGAGAGACATTTCTTAATATTTATTCTGAAAAAGATTCCCCCCCTTCCATCTGCCTATTTTACCAATAAATGGGTGCACTGTTAGTATTATGAAAGGAGAGCAGTGTGTACTCATGTACCCAGGGTACACATTCCCACATCTCTCAGCAGCATGTCCAAGCAGAAGTGATCTGCCACCCATTCTTACTCACACCCAAACAGACACACGTAGGTAGAGCAAACTATGACCCATTTACTCCTGGCAGGGCACCCTCTTTTTATCTTCCCTTCTGTGGTACTTTGGATGTCTGTGTAATTGTTAGCTCGATACAAAGCATGCTTTTGCTATGACAGATGCCCCCAACTCCTTCTCCCCACTGAGCTCATGAAATCACAGCTGTGTTGTACCACAAGTACAGTGTTGTCAAATCTTTGCTTTGTTTAATTATTCAAGTTGATTCCACCACAGAATTAAACTGCCTGGGGACATTCTGTGGGATTTAGGCACAAAAAGCACACATGACCACGTTGGTGCCAACACTTGCAGTGTACTGTACCAGAACACGGCTTCTCACAGTCATAGCTACCAGCACTCCCGCTCATCTCTAGGAGCTTAACTAGATGGAACAGATGAATCAAAGCCTGATTTGTTCCTATTCTGTTTCACGCCATGACCGGCTGGAGACCCTCCACTCGCTTAAGACTTCAAAAAAATCAAAATACAAGTCCAAAAGATGTCTTCTCACACTATAAGCCTTGCCGACCTATGGCTTTACAGTTCAGAACATCATTTTCCTGAATGTAGCAGAAATGCCAGGATTGATTTCATCTTAATATTTTTCTTTTTTTTCAGGTGACCTATCTTCCTCTTCCCTATTCCTTTCTCCACTCCCACACCCAAGTAGTCAAAGAGTCATACTAACATTGTTAGTTAAAAACAAGAAATTGTACATTCCTCTGGCAGGATTAGATCCAGAATCATTAGAAGTACATTTATTTTTTAGCCCATCGAATATGTCATAGTATTGCAGACTGTTAGAGCTAGAAGTGACCTCAGAGGGGAAAGCTAGGTGGCTAAGTGTGGCTTGAGAGTCAGGCCTAAAGATGAGAAGTCCTGGGTTCAAATCTGTCCTTGGATACTTCCTAGCTATGTGACCCTGGACAAGTTACCAAGCCCCTACTAACTAGCCTTTATCAATCTTCTGCCTTGGAACCAATATATAGTATTGGGTTATTGTTGTTTTTTTTTTAAACTCTTACCTTCCACCTTAGAATCAATACTATGTATTGATTCCAAGGCAGACAAGTGATAAGGGCTAAGCAATGGGAATTAAGTGACTTGCCCAGGGTCACACAGCAAGGAAGTATCTGAGGTCACATTTGAACCCAGGACCTCCAGGCCTGGCTCTTAATCCACTGAGCTAACTAGCTGACTCTATAGTATTGATTTTAAGACAGAAAATAAGAGTTTAAAAAAATGATCTTAAAAATCATAAAATCCAAACCCCTCATCTTACTCATAAGGAAACAAAGGCCTATCAAAGTGATGTGACTTGTTCCAGGACAAACATCCATTTAGAATCGGAGGAAGGACTAGAAACTAGGTTTTATAAATCTGAGTGGAGTGTTCTTTTTCTATACCACTGGAAGGCAAATAGTTCAAGTTTAATTCTTCACTATTTTCCCCTCTTCTTTCCCTCTCCCCCTCCTATGCAGAGATGATATTTTGGGCATGCTGCTTTTCTTCCAATGCATTCTTTAATCTCCCTGGAAATTTTGATACATAGGGAAAGGTGGAAAAGATTAAGGAAGAAGCAAAATAAGGGAGTTAAAAATTATAGAGTATAATACCTCCCAAATCTTCTATAATAGCATGGTGCCTGCACATCTGTATGCTGAAAAACAACTCTTAAAAAAGCAGAAAAGTTCTAATTCTTAGGCACCATTTCTTGGATCAGCCATACTGGAGGATGAGTGGTCCTCCAAATACAATAGAGGATGTCAAGCCACCTCTGCTAATTCAATAGAGTAGTACAGCAAGAAGATGAAGGAAGAAAGAGAAGGGAGAAAAATGAAGAATTGGAGGAGGACTTTTCACTTCTCTTTATCTGGGAGGGTGCATTGCTTGTGCCAAATCAACTAGGAAAGAGAATCAAATTCAGAAGTTTCTGAAAAACTAAGTTAAGTATATTTATAGCTCATCTCTTTATGGACCAAGACTTAAAAAAAAAAAAAAAAAAAAAAAAAAAGCTTACCTTCAGTCTCAGTAACAATTCTAAGACAGAAGACCTGCAAGGTCACACAGCTAAGAAGTATCCAAGGTCATATTTGAACCCAGGACTTTTCATTCTAAGCCTGGTACTATATCTACTATGCTACTTAGCTTTTCCTAGACCAAGATTCTTGATGTTACACACCGAAGGAATAAAAACAACCTTTGTTGTATAGGGTATACCCTCAATTTTTGGAGGGTCAGTTTATTGAACTTTTCTACTACTCCCTGACAGTGAGACTCACAGAAGTTGAAAGTTGGAACTTTGACATTCAGCAGGATAATCTTTTCCAAGCAAGAGCATCAAATTTTCCTCTATCATTAACATCTCTATTAAAGTCAGGGGAATTGAGAGCAAAAATTTAGATTGATCAGTTTCACAAGTAAAATGTTTGCTGGAAGATGGGTTGTATATCTGAGTTGATAGGTTTTCTTCCCAGATTATCTTGGGATTTCAATTATTCAAGCTCTCTTTGTTCATCATTGCTATAGTAAAGAAGAGTTGTAATCTAAGTCATCTCCAAGGAATTGAAAGTACTTTATAGACATTCTAATATACTCAGAGGCAGGTAGCTGGAAGATATTATTATATCCATTTTCATAGGTAGGGAATGAATGCAGATGACCCCGAAACATACATCTCTACTTCTGACTTCCCTAAAACTCTGGTCCTGTGTTTTTAATTGCATATTTACACCTGACTACTGTTCCATCAGCTCAATGTATTGAAAAGCAGACTCAATATTTCCTCCCCCAAATCAGCTATTCTCTTCTGCTATTCACATGTTGTATTCCACTTTGTCTTGGCCTAACTCAAAAGCAAACTTGTCAAATAAACTTTGTCTTGTTTCCCCTAACCCCGGTTTGGTAAAGATATGATCCTTTGGCCCCTATAGAAAGCTTCGTTTTATTTTGTACTTTGTTTATTTGTGTAATGGTTACATTACTACTAGACTTTAGGCTTATGAAGGCAAGGACCCTGTTTTTATTCATATTTTATTTCTCCCCTATACCTAGTTCAGTGCTCTGTATACAATAGGTGCTTTGTAAGTGTTTGGCCAATCTGTGACGCTGTCCCCTCTATCATCAAGTATAGTTGATTCTGCATTTAAATTGTCTTGAATCTTTATATTACTTTTCTAGAGGTTATATTTTATTTTTTTCAATCAGCAAAAATATACCTCTCCTTTCTACTCCAATCTCACCAAATGAGAAAGAAAAAAAAAACAAGACTGCTGTTAAAACATATAAAATCAAGCAAAATGCATTTCCATGTTTTCTCCTTACTTTGCAGACCCACTATAACCTCTCTGTTTCAGGCCTTTATAATCTCATGCCTGAACAATCATAACAACTTTCCTAACTGTACTGTCTAGTTTCTCCCTTATTTCAATCCATCCTACACACCACCATCAAATTGAATTCTTTTTAAAATTCTATTTTGATTATGTCCATGTTTTATTCCCCAAACAGCTGCTCCAATCATTTTCTTACCCCCAGCAAGTCCTCAACCATATACCACTCTTACACAAAATGGCTTGGCTTCCTACTTAAATGAGAAACCCTATAGATCAAAGAAATCAAAGGAAAAGGAAAATGATCTACATGGACAAAAATTTATAGAAGCTTTTCTGCATTGTAACCCCAAATTGAAAAACTAATAGAGAGACTTCATATTAGAGAATGGCTAAACAAAATATGGAATGTGAATGTATAAAAAAATTATGCCATAGGAAATGATGAAATGGACAATTTCAGAGGAAAGTAGGAAGACCTTTATGAACTGACATGGAATGAAATGATCAGAATTAGGAAACCAATTTCTATAAAGATGATATTAGAATGGAAAAACAACTTTGAAAGACTTTAGAACTTTGATCAGTGCAATGATAAAGCGCAAGTCTGAAAGAATGAAGATGAAATATGCCACTTACCTACTAAAAGAGAAGAGATGAACTTAGGAAAAAAAAAGACACATGAATTTTCAGTCATGGCTAAAGTGGGAATTTATTTGGCTTAATCTCTCTCTCTCTCTCTCTCTCTCTCTCTCTCTCCCTCTCCCTCTCCATACACATATATACATATATACATATATACACACACATATATTTATATATATTTGTACATGTGCATGCACACAGGGAGAAATAGAGATGGAAATAGAAACAGTTATATATACTTATATATATTCATAAACACAATACACACAGACACATGTGTACAGATACATGTATGTTTATGTGCATGTGTGTATATACATGTAGCAGGGAACTCTGAGGGAGAAAAAGGACGCAGTATGTTTTAGGTATATCAACCCCCACCACTACTACCTGGACCACCATATTATTTCTTATACCCTGAGGAAGACAGTCCAGGTCTCTAAGCCTAAAAGCCTTGGGAAGAACAGTGTTTTCCAAGTCACCAAACCCTTTCCAGTTTAGACCCATAAACATCATTAAGAGGAGAAATCAATGTGGAGAAGTTTGACTTCCTCATTTGCCACCAGCAATAGAACAACTGGCACCAATAGTTAATCATATAAGCATAAGAGTCCCAGGCATAGCAGTACCTGGCCCCCCTCCACCACTGGTTTGCTTCTAGCCTAGCCCTTGTGATTTTTATGGGATGCAACACATGTGGATAAGGAGTCAACCAATTCCATCAATTGCCAACCAATTGCCATAGGGCAAGCAAGCCAGCCTGCCTGAAGCAGCAAGAACCCCAGAGGGATAAATATGTATTAAGGGATTTTTTTTAATATCCATTGGGAAAGGACAAAGGGGGGAGAAATAGATTAATCTTAGAAATTGGCTATTTTAAAAATATAGTAAACTAAAAAGAAAAAGAAAAAAAGATAGAGTTTACTAAAAACCAAGCTTTCTTTTTTCTTCTCCAACCCTCAGAACTCATACATTTCCTATTCTCCTTCTTCAAAGTAAAAGGTGTCTTTAGTCCTTATAATGTCAATTCCCCCACCTGTGTTCAAAGCCATACCACCTCCTACCCGTTCTGGTCCTTCAGAAAATCTGCTCTTTCTCATTTGTCTTCAGTCTGTCCATCTCCAAATCTATGATTCTGTGAGTGACTTGAGAGAGTTGAGGGACAGTGAATATGAAATGTTGTATAGACCATCAGACATTGGTGTATTGGTTTTGCTCAGCTCTTTATCCAGTATTTTAAGGGAAGGTTCATTGAAGATGTGGGAACATATTGGGAAATGATATGATTTTCTTTCGAGACTTTAATAGAACATTTTTAAAAAAACAAACTAATTGCTATTCCCCAAACATGCCTTGGACTCTGAGTCTTTCTCGTTTTATCTTGAGCATCCTCTCTCGATGCCTAGCTACTGAAATCCTTCAAGGCTGAGCTCAGATGCCACTTTCTCTATGAACCTTTTCCTGATTACCCCAGAAAGAACCAATCTCTCTCTCTCCACTGAACTCCCATAACACTTATTAGCTATACCATTCCTATGCTCTTCAGACACTTCATAAGCTATTATCCTTTAGCAGTTACCTTTGTAACCATCTTCTCTCATAGTTGATAGGCAATCTCAAGAGGGGAGGCAGAAACAAGCATTGATTAAGAATCTACTGTGTACCAAGCATTAAGTGCTAAATATTATCTCATTCTGTGCTCAGAACAACCCATGGAGGGAAGTGCTATTATCATATTACACCAACATTACAGTTGAGGAAACTGAGGTAAACAGGTTAAGTATTTTCCTTGGGGTCACATAGCTACAAAGTGTCTGAGACCAGATTGAACTCAGATATTTCAAAATCCAGATCCAGCACTCTATCTACTAAATCATCTAGATTCCTCAAGAAGACTGAGAATGTGTTTTATATATGTTTGCATCTTCAAAAGCACTAGTGCCTTGGACATAGTGCTTAACAAATCTTTATTGTATATATGATAATAAAGGAGAGAGCTTGGCATGTTGGAAAGAGAAAATGATTTGCAGTTTA
This sequence comes from Gracilinanus agilis, assembly GCF_016433145.1. Classification (NCBI taxonomy): domain Eukaryota; kingdom Metazoa; phylum Chordata; class Mammalia; order Didelphimorphia; family Didelphidae; genus Gracilinanus; species Gracilinanus agilis. The sequence goes on from NC_058133.1 coordinate 365,735,649, forward strand.
AATATCTGGTTTTTTATTGCAATTCTGCTCTCTTTATATGAGATATCAGCCATAGAAAGAAGATAACATGGGTTCAAGTCCTAATTTGGACATATATAGACTATATGTTCCTGGATGAGTTATTTTATGACTAAGTTCTAGTTTTTACTTCTAGACACTAGGCTCTAGTTCTAGCATTGGTAGGTAGAGCTTCCTCATGTAGAAACTCCTTATATCAATGAAATTATGGGGCCAGTCCCCATCTTCGATGTCTATGTAACCCCATATAAGTCATTTAATTGTTCTTGGCTTCAATTTACTCCTCTGTAAAATGAATGAGTCAAACAAAATAATCTGCAAAGCAGAGGGCTCAAGACAATTTGCTGAAAGCCATTAATCTTTAGGTAGCACAGTGGTTAGAGTACCAGTCCTAGAGCTGGAAGGACCTGGGTTCAAATCTGACCTCAGATACTTCCTAATATCTAAGTGTCCCAGTTGCCTATCTCTTGCTGCTTTTCTGTCTTAGAACTGATATTAAGAAAGAAAGCAAGGGTTTTAAGAAAAGAAAAGAAAATCATTGATAGAGGTGAGAATTAGCACACTCTTCTGACTATAAGCAGTTATTTATGGAACTAGCAGTTCTCCTTTCTCTCTGTAGATATTTAAGTTTTGTCTAACATCAAAGAATCCAGAAGAAACCCCAATCATCATAAAATGATGGATACATATAACACTGGTTCCAGAGTTCTAGAAATGACATAATCAATAAATTCTTGAGTACCACAGAGAGACAAGTAGATATCCTGACCATGAAGAGATTATAATTTTAAAAAATATGTTGGTGATTTTGTATTATTTTTATATCACCTTTATTTCTAAATATATTCCTCTCTTTTCCCCTGCCTAAGGAGCAATCCTTTGTTAGGGATAGGAACTGAAATTTTTTTTATTTGAACATTTTATTTAATTAATTAATTTAGAATATTTATCCATGGTTACATGATTCATGTTCTTTCCCTCCCTTCCTCCTACCCCTCTCTGAGTAATTCCACTGGGTTATACACGTCATTGATCAGAACCTATTTCCATATTATTGATATTTGCAATAGGGTGATCGCTTAGATTCTACACCCCCAATCAACCCATGTGATCAAGCAGTTGTTTTTCTTCTGTGTTTTTACTCCCACAGTTCTTTCTCTGGATGTGGATAACATTCTTTCTCATAAGTCCCTCAGAATTGTCCTGGATCATTGCATTGCTGCTAGTGGAGAAGTCCATTACATACAATTGAGGAACTAAATTTGTGATATCATTTGTGGAGGGAATTACAAGCAAAGAAGATTCCCCACCTCAATGTAGGTTAGCAGTTCTGCAATTCATAGTCTTAAAGACTGGTCTAGAGCAGTAAGAGATTAAGTGATTTGACCAGGTCACATAACCAAAATTTATAAAAGGCAAGAATTTAACCCCTCCCCATAGCTTGAAGCTTAGCTCTCTACCACACTACCACCATCATGTCTTATTACAAAGACTAGAGAAGAAAGAGGGGAGAAAAAAAGCAGTTCACCATAACCAAAGAAAGTTCCAACTGAGTTCACAAGTACAAGTGATATTTCACACCCACAACCACCTCTGCAAAGAAGAAAAGGAGAAGCATATTTTTTCACTCTTCTACAATTTTAAGGTAGTGATGGCTAGCTGTCCTCATAAAAAGGGAAATAGCCCGTTATGAAGCAAGAGAAATTAGCATGAATGTTCTTCAAGGGTCCTGGAAGGTCTCCAAGAGCTCAGTAAACAAGGAGTAGTCAAGCCTGGGGAGGGCACAAAGGACGGTTGGTCAAGCTCATTTTAGCCCTTGCTAGAATGAGGGACAATCAGGGGCCCAAAAGGTTAAATGAATTGCCCAAAATCATTAGACAGATTCTTGGCAAAAAGAAACTGACCCAATGTCTCCTTGCCCCAAGACCAGTAGGCCATGCCATCTCTAATTAGGATTAGCTGGAGGCTTCGAAGTCATGTTCATTTTGGAGTCCAGCCAGAATTAGTCCTGAGGCTTCCTTGAGGCTTCAGGACCTTCCAGTGATCCCTGCAAACTTGCTTGTTGGCGGACTGAAAGTCAGTTCTCCTGTGATGCTTCCCACCCCCATAGTCACTGACATTACAGGTGCCTGAAGAGAAGACTATAAATATTAATCAGGAAAGTTAAATTCATGCCTGAGAAATTCATCACAGGGGAAGTAACAGAGAAGAAAGAAGTTGTTTCCATTGGATAAGAAGATATTTCTTCTTTGCTTAAGGCCACTGTCTGCCTGCAATTTCTTTTTTTTTTTTTTAAACCCTTACCTTCTGTCTTGGAATTGATTCCAAGGCAGAAGAGCAGTAAGGGCTAGGCAATGGGGGTTAAGTGACTTGCCCAGGGTCACACAGCTAGGAAGTGTCTGGGGCCAGACTTGAACGTAGGACCTCCCATCTCTAGGCCTGGCTCTCAAACCACTGAGTCACTCAGCTACCCCTTCTGCCTACAATTTCTATTAGAGGTAGTAGCCAGAAAAAAGCCCCCCAAACTTATTTTTGCATGCATACATGCATATACACATACACACACCTTAATGAGGCAGTATGAAGGTACACAATATGCTATAAAACACTAGGAGGGATACTTGTTTTCCTGAAACTTTCCAGAAAATCAACCTCGAAAATCACCACAGGTCAATGACAATAGAGGGGCAGCTAGATGGCTTAGTGGATGAAGGATTGGGTTGGGACTCAGGAAATCTTCTTGAGTTCAAATCTGGTCTTGGCCACTTACTAACTGTGTGATCCTAGGCAAGTCACTTTACTCTGCCTCAATTTCCTTATCTTTGTAAAATGAGCTGGAGAAGGAAATGGCAAATCATTCTAGTATCTTTGCCAAGAAAACCCCAAATGGGGTCATAGAGAGTTAGACATAACTGAAAAATAACTGAACATAGGAACATAACAATAGATGAAAGGAACTGAGTCTTACCTAAAAGAAATTAGATAATGGATAAATAGGTTTAATTTTTTTTTTAATGAAAATATGATGCATAGTCCGAGATTAGCAAATCGCTAGAATACTCATTTTAACTTACCTTACACAAATACAGGAAGCTAGGAGTGAGTGAGAACCAGTTGAGGGATGTAAATGAAAAAGTGGTTTAATTTTTTTTCTTTTTTTATTGTTTTCAGGACTGGGCATGGTGGCACACAGCTGTTATCCTGCTGCTAGAGGAGGTTGTTGATGATATGAGCTCAGGGGTTCTGAGTTACACTAGGGTTAAAGGTGATCTGGTATCTATATTAACTAAGTCTTATACCAACATGGTAAGTCCCTAGGACCAGGGGACTATTAAAATACCTAAAGAATGGTGAGCCTGACCATGTCTGAAAAATGGTTGAGTTTAAAGCTTCTATATGGATCAGCGTTGGGATTCAACAATTACTGGTCATGGTTCTTTCATCCTGAATTAGATAAGAAGACCCAGTCTCAAAAAAATGAAAAACCCTACAAAATTTTTTTTGGTTTTCAACAATGCAGGAAAGAAAACTTTTCAAATGCCTTTTGTTCTCCTCCCTAACATTTTTTAGCCAAATAAGGAGGAATGCATACATAAACCTATTCTGGTTCCAAAATGAAAGAAGGGGAGATAATACTCTCTGCTCAGGCTTCTGTACAGACCTGGACCTGATTGTTGTGAGAATGTGTAGAACATATCTGATGTGGATATAAAAGAACCTTAATTTCTCTAAAAGTAAGGGTCTACAACATATCAATTAAATCGTTCTACTCCACTTAAGGTGAATAATAAAATGTTATGCCCAGTATGGTAGTCAGGTGAGAAAGGGTCTCAATCAATCAAAGACTTTAGATAAAGTGCAGAAAAGTCCTTGATCAAATGGAAAGATCACATAGGAATGTTCAGATTGGCTCAGGAAACTTTATACTAATCTGTGAGACCTTAATATAACCATCAAGCTAGTTGGAATTGGGGGTTTTAAGAGATCTAAACAAGTAGAGATTATACAACGTTCTAGCTCAACCTCTGAGGGAAATTTATTGTGAAAGGTAAGTAGGTCCTGGAGTTCATTCTTAGTTTTGTTCTCCTCCCTCCCTTTTTCCCCCTTTGACTGGAGAAGGACCGTAGAAACTTCAGAAGTCCATAAAACTTCCTGCTTTTTCATTGGCATCCTATCAGAATCCTGAGATCAGCTCATGGCAGTGTCTGAATCAGGATCCAGAGAGATCTGACACAGAGGTACGACTTTACAAAAAGTTCAAAAAATAAAAAGCTGCATCATACCCATAGGGAACATCTTGAGGATTCAGACAAAAGGATTATCAGGACTGTGAGTTACTCCTTTGCCCATATGCTATCTGAACTTGAGCCCACTTTCCCCTGGAATCTGTATTATTGGAAGCGTATCACAGGATTTGGGGGAGAATGTTTATACTAACACTAATAATTGTACCACTTTTGTAAATTCCTCTTTCTGAAAGCTAATTCTCTGACTTGGCTAATTGGTATCAACCAGCAATCATGGAGAAACAAATATACTAGTATGTTTTTATATGTATATGGCATTACAAAAGATTCAAACCCTTTTTGTTACTCCTAGATCCCTGATGTGAAGTAGAATCATTCTTCTGGGGACCCCACCTGAGAGTTTAAGAGGGGACTGGGAAGAGTATCTCTAGAGATTTCGATGTCACAATAGTTCTGAAAGATGAACTCTACATTTTGGTTGCTCTCTTTTGAGGATAGGAAATAGATTAATCGAGTTTATGTTCATAGTTGGACCCACTTCCTGACCACCATAAGTCAAGCAAATTCTGTAGGTAGCAATCAACCTAATGCAATTAAACCCAGGAATACTAGGAGAGGCTAAGAAGGAAGGTATTTTTCATTTTTTTTTTTAAAACGACTCCACTTTATATCTTTGTTTCTTTGTTCATTTATTTTACAGGACAATAATTTTGAAGCCAGTGTAAGTGACTTATAGTGACTGGTCTCAGTGTTACATTCCAGGAGTTTGACAGGTCTGTGATCTCACTATTATAAGAACCTCCTCCACAAGTGCAGGTTATAACCTTTCCCTGCTTTCTCTTCCATGTCTTTCCCCTAAATTCCACAGAGAGGATCTACCCTACAAGCTCAGTGCATGCTCTGATCCTTTCTTATTTTGTGGATACAGGTATAACACTTTGAATCCTATAGTTATTACCTTTCCCTCTATTACTGGTCCATCTTCTTTCCTGATTATATCTGTCATTGGTGATAGCTTTTAAACCATTTCTCATACATAGATCATGCATTGGCCTGCTTATCTCTACCAGGTCTTTCCCTTGCCCTTTGGTTTACCTGTGATGTTGGTTCTTTTTTTTAAACCTTTACTTTCTGTCTTAGAACCAATACTGTGTAATTCTAAGGCAGAAGAGTGGGAAGGGCTAGGCAATAGGGGTTAAGTGACTAGCCCAGAGACACACAACTAGGAAATGTCTGAGGCCAGATTTGAACCCAGGACCTCCCGTGTCTAGGTCTGGCTTTCAATATGATGTTGATTCTTATAAGAATGTCTAAGATTCATATTCCTATGCTGTATCATTACCAGCAGAACATAGATGGGATTATAGATTTTGAACTAAAAGTGACTTTAGAATCCATTTAATCCAATCCATTTATTTATTTATTTTATTTATTTTTTAATTTATTTAAACCCTTACCTTCTATCTTAGAATCAAAACTGTGTATTGGTTTCAAGGTGGAAGAGTGGTAAGGGCTAGGCCGGTGATGGCAAACCTATGACATGTGTGTCAGCACTAACTCGCATAGTCATTTATAATGACACGTGGCAGCATGTGGCCATATACAGAGAAGTATGGGGGCCACATGCTGAGGATGAAACATTTGCTGTAGTGTAGTGTAGACACTGTGCACTACAGATGACAATTCTACCTATATTAATTTACCTATTTTGATTTATTAAATATAGTTATATAATACAATTATACATTTTTGTTATTTAAACTATAAATATCATGAAATGATATGGTTTTTTCTTGAAGTGACACACCACCCGAGTTATGCTCGGTTTTTTGGCGAATTTTGACACACTAAGCTCAAAAGGTTGCCCGTCATTGAGCTTGGCAATGGGTGTTAAGTGATTTTCCCAGGGTCACACAGGTAGGAAGTATCTGAGGCCAGATTTGAACCCAGAACCTCCTATCTATGGGCCTGGCTCTCAGAAATCCACTGAACCACCCAGCTGCCTCCCAATCCATTTATTTTACAAGTGAATAAAGGGATGCCCAGAAAGTTGAAGCCCAAGATATCACAGGGAATCTTTATAAGAAATAGGATTTGAACTCCTTACTTTTTACTTCAAAGATATACTTTCTACTCTACCACACTGTCCCCTTAATATATTGGAATGAAAAAGACAGGCCTTACCAACTGAGAGAAGCTTGGAATCAGTGGAGATGCTACATGATTTCTCAAATGGGGTCTCCTAATCTTCTAATATATGTGGGAGACATCAAAATGAATTCACTCATGGAGTTTTGCTCTGAAATGAATACAATAAAACCTTTCACTGTACCTTGAAGGGCTGAAAATCTATTTCTTATTTTTTTTTGCAAGGGAACAAAGACTCACCCATGCACATCTCCTAATCGTTCCCTAGAGAACAGTCCTCCCATCTCCTGTAATCTGTAATAGCTTCTTGCTTTAAGACTCATCTGGGATGCTGTGGAAACAGTACAAGGAAACTGTTTCATTTTCATCATTGTATCCGAGCTCTTAGCACAGCGCCTGGAACATTTTGGCCCTCCATAAACACTGATTAATTGAAACATCTGAGGCATCAAGGTCATCCACTCTGTTCCCAGGGAGTGTTCGGCAACATTCAGGGGCTGTCCTTCTAGGCTATCTTCTCTTGTGGAGGGACCTTATCCTTTAAGCAACACTCTTGCAAAATGGTTTTGATCAATGACTTTTCTGGGTTCCTGAGAAGCAGGAAAAGCAAGCCCTTTTGACAAAATGTATTCATGCAGGCAGAAGAATCTTGCCCTTTTATCTAGAGGACCCTTAGTGTGAATCTGGCTAAGTCACTTAACCTCTGTTTTACCTCAGTTTCTTTCTTTCTTTTTTTTTTTTTAAACCCTTACCTTCCATCTTTGAATTAATATTACATATTGGTTCCAAGGCAGAAAAGTGGGAAGGGCTAGGCAATGGGGGTTAAGTGACTTGCCCAGGGTCACACAGCTGGGAAGTGTACCTCAGTTTCTAATCTTTAAGTAGTGTTGTTGTAAGGACCTAACCAAATAATGAATGCGAAGCATTTGACAAATCTTAAAGCGCTTTTAAAATGTTAGCTATTCACTGCTTGGTTTGTACCCCAAAGAGATAATAAGGAAAAAGACTTGTACAAAAATATTTATAGCCACACTCTTCATGGTGGCAAAAAATTGGAAAATGAGAGAATGTCCTTCGATTGGGGAATGGATGAACAAATTGTGGTATATACTGGTGATGGAATACTATTGTGCTCAAAGGAATAATAAACTGGAGGAATTCCATGTGAACTGGAAAGACCTCCAGGAATTGATGCAGAGTGAAAGGAGCAGAACTAGGAGAACACTGTACACAGAGACTGATACACTATGGTAAAATCGAACATAACGGACTTCTCTACTAGCAGCAACACAAGGCTGAGGGACTTATGAGAAAGAAAACTAGCCACATTCAGAGGAAGAACTGTGGGAGGAGAAACACAGAAGAAAAACAACTGCTGGAACACATGGGCTGATGGAGATATTTTTTTTTTCTTAAACCCTTAACTTCTGTGTATTGGCTCCAAGGCAGAAGAGTGATAAGGGTGGGCAATGGGGGTCAAGTGACTTGCCCAGGGTCACACAGCTGGGAAGTATCTGAGGCCGAATTTGAACCTAGGACCTCCCGTCTCTAGGCCTGACTCTCAATCCACTGAGCTACCCAGCTGCCCCCTGATGGAGATATTATTGGGGATGTAGACTCTAAACGATAACTCTAGTACAACTATCAATAATATGGAATTAGGCTTTGATCAATGATACATGTAAAACCCAGTGGAATTGTGTGTCAGCTAAGGGGGGTTAGCAGGTTAGCGGGGTTTGGGGGAGAGTGAAAGAACATGAAATATGTAACTATGGAAAAATACTCAAAATAAAAATATAAAAAAGTTTGCTATTATTATATTAGAGTTCTCTCCACTATTAGACATACCTGAGAGTAAATTAAGTATTTAAAAAACCCATGAAATACATTAGTTCTGCAAGACATGGGGAGCAATCAGGTCTATGAAGCTTAAAATGGAAGAATTCGTGTACAAATTCTGTGGAAAAGTATATGGAGATAGAGCAATGTGCATCCTTGAGTTTCCAAGAGGCATTCAGAGTCTATTAGAATTACAATCTATGAAAGCCAGGACTAGAGACCAAAGGTCCTAGGTTCAAATCTGGCCTCAGACACTTCCCAGCTGTGTGACCCTGGGCAAGTCACTTGACACAGTATTCACTCCAAGATGGAAAGTAAGGGTTTAAAAAAAAATTTAAAAAGACAGAAGGTAAGGGTTTAAAAAAATTAAAAAATAAAAAAATTAATAAAATTACAATCCAATTCTTTGAAAAGCATTACTAAATGTAGATCACAGAGTATGTTTTGTGTCTTTGTATATCTTTTGATGCGCATATATATATATACACACACACATAAACATGTACATAAATAATCACTTCCTTCTAAAGAAGTAGAACATATGTATGTATATATATTTAGTATATATCTATAATAAACCAATAAGGAAATTGTTTACATATATCCATATACACACATATTTTTGCAAGCCATTAAGACGATTACATATATCTATACACACACACTATTTATACACACATAAATTGAATGTGTATATATATGTAAGAAGTAAGAAATTCTGGAAGAAGAGGATAGGCAAAGAAAAATAATTTACCTATTAATGTACTCCATTTTTCTTTGTCAACTTTGATCCTTTGATTATTTGAACTGAAGTTCCCTGTTTTCCTTAGAGTCATTAGCATTTGGCAGTGAATAATAATGAGGTTGAATTTATAAATACCTGTAAATTTATATGTGTTGGGAAGAAAATCTCAGTCAGTATTTTTGCATCATGAAACTTGCAATCAAGATTCAGGGTTTTACTTAAACTAACAAATACTCATCTTTCAAGATGGAAGTATAAACAATAGGCTGCTTGGAACTGGATTCATTTTCTGATACATATTGTCAGTGGGACCCACCACGGGGTCACTTAAGCTTTCACTATTTCCCTAGCAATTCACTAAGACTAAATTGAAGAACATTTGCTGATCTATACTGATAGAGTGAGTTTCTATGCCTGGAGGTTCCTACCTGCACCAAAGAAATCACAGATCCCATATCCCATACCCCAATCCTGACATTAAAAGTAAACAAAAGCTCTGAGGTACCACCTCACGCCTAGCAGATTGGTTAAAATGATAGCAGGGGAAAGTAATGAATATTGGAGGGGATGTGGCAAAATTGGGACGTTAATGCATTGCTGGTGGAGTTGTGAACTGATCCAACCATTCTGGAGGGCAATTTGGAACTATGCCCAAAGAGCGATAAAAGAATGCCTGCCCTTTGATCCAGCCATACAATTGCTGGGATTGTACCCCAAAGAGATCATAGATAAACAGACTTGCACAAAAATATTTATAGCAGCGTTCTTTGTGGTGGCAAAAAACTGGAAAGCAAGGGTATGCTCTTCAATTGGGGAATGGCTGAACAAATTGTGGTATATGCTGGTGATGGAATACTATTGTGCTCAAAGGAATAATAAACTGGAGGAATTCCATGTGAACTGGAAAGACCTCCAGGAATTGATGCAGAGTGAAAGGAGCAGAGCCAGAAGAACATTGTACACAGAGACTGACATATTATGGTAAAATCGAATGTAATGGACTTCTGTACTAGCAGCAATGCAATGACCCAAGACAATTCGGAGGGATTTATGGAAAGGAACACTATCCACATTCAGAGGAAGAACTGCAGGAGTAGAAACACAGAAGAAAAACAACTGCGTGGACACTTGGATTGATGAGAACATGATTGGGGATGTAGACCTGAAAAGACCACACCCATGTAACTATCAATAATGTGTAAATAAGTCTTGACTGACCACACCAGTGGAAATGCGAATTAGCTATGGCTGGGGGGGTGAAGGGTAAAGTAAAAACATGACTTATGTAACCAGGGAAATTTTTTCTAAAAATAAAAAATTATTAAAAAAAAGTAAACAAAAGGATGATAGAGCTACTCCCATGCTCAATTTGATAATTGTTTTTAAATAGATATAACTGATGATTTTTTAACTTTATATTATTCATTTCCCTCAAAACAAAGAAAAGGAATTGAGCAAAAACATCCTATTAGTTCAATTGTTTCAGTTGTGCCTGACTTTTTATGACCCCATTTGGGATTTTCTTAGCAATGATACTGGAGCAGTTTGCCATTTCCTTTTCTGGCTCTTTTTGCAGATTAGGAAACTGAGTCAAATAGGGGCAAGTAACTTGCCCAAGGTCATTCTGCTCATGTCTGAGGCCAGATTTGAACTCAGAAAGATGAATCTTATTGACTTCAGGTCTAGCCCTCTATATACTCTGCCCCCTAGCTGCCCTAAAATTATCCTATACAGCGACTTTATCTGACCATGTATACAATAATCTGTCTGTGTGGTCCTCTACTTCTTTGTCATGAGGTGTTTGGTCATAAACTCTACCCCAAACATTTCTTCCTTGTTCCTCTGCTTTGATTATGATGTCACCTTTTATGTCAATCATGTATCCATTTAGAACTTAATCATAGAGAATGAGGTATTGGTTGATATTTAGTTTATGCCAGTTTGCTTTTCAGTTTTCCCAGTAGTTACTGTCTAATAGTGAGTTCTTATTCCAGTCACTGGCATCTTTGGATTTATCAAGCACTGGACTATTATATTAATTTGTTTCTGTATATTGTACACCTACTATGTTCCACTAATTAGCCTCTTTATTTCTTAACAGAAATTTTTTAGGACTTTCTTCCTTGCCAAAGAAAATCCCTCTACATGCACAAATGTTTCCATTCTACCCTGTCTTCTTTAGTAGATTTTTGTCTTGGATCATCTTGATTCTCATTAACATTCAATTGTTTCCTGTCTACTGGTTGACTCTCTAATACCTTACAAATATGCCCATATCTCCCCCATCTTCAAAAAATCTCGATTGATCTGTCTAGCCTTATTAGCCATCATCCTATATCTCTTTTCCCTTTTGAGGCTAAACTCCTTAGGAAGAAAAACTACAATAACTGCTTCCACCTTCTTTCCTTTCATTTTCTTCTTAACATCATCTGTCTTCGATCTCATTATTCTACTGAAATGGCTCTCTCAAAAGCTATTTATGATTTTTTAATTGTCAAATTTAGTAACCTTTTCTCAATTTGTGTCTGTCTTCCCTCCCTGAAGGCTTTGCTATGTAGATCACCTTCTTTTCCTTAATATTATGTTCTTTCTAGGTTTTCACAGCATTTCTATGTCCTGGTATTCTTCCAGTCTCGCCATTCCTTCTCTCTTTTGTTGGATCTTCATCCATATCACACCCACTAACAATGAAGGGTTACCAAGGCTTCATCCTGGGCCCTCTTCTCTTCTCTATTCTATTTAACTTGGTTATCTTATCAGTTCCCATGGTTTCAGTTATCATCTCTAGGGTAATGACTCTCAGAAGTGCTTGTCCAGTCTAAGTCCTCTCCTGATCTCAAGTTTCATATCTTCAAATGCCTCAGATATCTCTAAGGGGATGTCCTGTAAAGATCTTAAAATGGGCCCTTAGATTCACTACTTACTTGTTTTCATAGACTCTTCACTTTCTGCTACCACCTCCATACAATTAGTGAACAAGTTCTCTAGTTTCTCCCATCATAACATCTCTTGAATACACCCCCCTTCTCTCTTCTAACACTGCCACGGTCCTAGTGTCAACTCTTAACACCTCATGCCAAAATTATTGTTATGACTTGCTGGTTAGTCTTCCTGCCTCAGATTTCTCTCATCATCTCCAAAGAAGTAGAATCCAATCTATACATGCATATCTACTTACCTTGATTTCCCTCTCAGAAGATTATAGATCAAGACCAGAAGGGATTTTAGAAGTTATTTAGCCAAACCTCCTCATTTTTAGAAATTAATAAACTGAAGTCCTGGGTGATTAAATTATTTACTCAAGGTCACATAAGATGTAAAGGCAGGGGTGGGCAGCTCAGTGGATTGAGAGTCAGGCCCAGATATGGGAAGTACTGGGTTCAAATCTGGCCTCAGATACTTCCTAGCTATGTGACCGTAGGCAAGTCACTTAACTCCCATTGCGTAGCCCTTACCACTCTTCTGCCTTAGAACCAAAACCCAGTATTGATTCTAAGTCAGAAGGTAAAGGTTTAAAAAAAATTTTTAAAAGATATAGACAGGGACAGGTAGGTGGCTCAGTGGCTAGGGCACCACACCTAGAGATGGGAGGTTCTGGTTTTAAATCTGGCCTCAGATACTTCATAGCTATGTGACCCTGGGCAAGTCACTTACCCTGATTGCCTAGCGATTATGACTCTTCTACCTTGGAACTGATATGTAGTATTAATTCTAAGATAAAGGTAAGAGTTAAAAAAAAAAAAAGAAACAAAGACAGCTGTGTAAGTTTTGCCTGTATCTTCCTATGTTTGTCACAGGTAACCCATTCAATGTATTGGAATGTATCTTTCTGGAATTCTGATATTATGAAGATGCCAATGGAAAACACAGGCATCTGTTAACTCCTTATTACATGACCAGCCCATTTTTTTTAACATATATTTAGATTTTTCTTGCTAACATTCTTGGCTTTTAAAACTTAATTTCCTTTTTCCAATGAATGTTTTATCATTTCTCTTATAGCACAAAACATAGTGCCCTATATATTAAAGAAGTCAATAAACTGTTAACTGCCTGGCTAAAAAGCAAATAAATAAATAAATAAAGACTTAATTTCCTCCACAATTGCTCATGTTCACCACATGCTTCTTCATTACTCTTTGTGTTACTCTCAACTTTAATTCTTCTGAAACTATACTTTTCTTTGACTTTGCAGCCTTGCAGTATCATGAGAGGAATATTAAAATTATAAAAGATGAGCCTTTGTTTCAGGAAGCAGCTAAGTGTCAATGAAAGTACTTTATTTTCCCCCCAAAATAATCCAGCCCACACTGCTCTCCTTGCATAATTTTGGATCCAACTCCTTGCCCATTTTTCAGCGTCTGACTAAGGACATGCATATATATATATATATATATATATGGAAGGATGAGCTCCATAGATTGTGCATCCAACTGCAAGTCACAGCCAGCAGAGTGGGTGTTGTTCATTCACTTGGCTTTTTCTCTTTGCATAGTTAGGACGAGCACCAATAACCCAGCTCCAGATGTGATTATAAAGGAAATAGAAATGGCACAGAAGAAAAGAAGAAGAGAAAAAGCAGCTGAACTAGACTAAGTATAGAGAAGATCTTTGCAAGAGATCATGAAATTCTGATAATGTTAAGGGATCTGTTCTCAAGTTATATGATGGAAGGGAAGGTCCCAACGTTTTGGGGGAGAGGGAAATCTTAGTGGTCATTACTCCAAAAAGGCAAGTGAGGGGGGCAGCCAGGTAGCTCAGTGGATTGAGGGCCAAGCCTAGAGACAGGAGGTCCTAGGATCAAATTTGACCTCAGATACTTCCCAGCTGTATGACCCTGGGCAAGTCACTTGACCCCCATTGCCTACCCTTACCATTCTTCTGCCTTGGAGCCAATTGGCTCCAAGGCAGAAGGTACAGGTTTAAAAAAAAAAAGGCAGGTGAGAAAATATAAAATTTAAAACATAGTTTTTCAAAGGCAAGATCGAGGGCTTCTAAAAAATGCTGTCTGGCAAATCCACAATTCTCTTGCAAACTCACAAGATTTTGTGTCAACTAAATGCAAAATATAAGTCTCTGGAATATCTTCATGAAAAGTTGAGCGATAATGAAACGTGAAATTGCTGAATCAACAATATGTGAGAGAATGTGGCCATTTGGTTGTAATAAGCTATTAGGCTTGAGGTAATGAAGTCAAAAGGGAGGTTAACTTCCAATGATGACATAATTGAAAATATATTAAAAGAGACATTTTTAAAAGCACAAGCCAACTAACTACAAATCTCTTAGTACAATGCGAAATTAGAAATGCTTGCTCAAATAAGATATACACATAAATACACGCATACACACAGATTTTCTAAGTATATGTGTGTATACAAGAGTAGTAAAATATTGACTGCAGGGGATTTCAGTGGCCTAAATTCAATTAGTCTTGAAATTATATAATTAAATAAATGTGCACACTTGTCATAATGCAGTCTATTTCTCTTGCCCAATTTTCAGCTATCAAAATCAGACTAACTTGGCTTAACTCAGGAAATAAGCCAAATATAATTAATCAGATTTCAATGGTGAATTAATACCTAGGGACTTGTAATCATAATAGAAGCCAAATCAAGTTGCAGTGAAGTCTAGAGATTAGCCAAATTCTTTAGCTATACTAGAATTATAATGTGACATACGTGGAATGGAATAACAAGACTTTTGTCTAAGGTTTGGACATAGTCAACGACAAAAACTATCGAGTTCAGATGGTGTGCAAGTGTGATTATTATACAATAATTTTTACATGCATAATCCCTAATTTGCAGTCAAATTGAGTTCCAAAAGTTTATTAATACATTGGATTTTTTAAAAAAAAATAAGTTGGTTTTTTGGAATGTGGAATATTTTTCCTCATAGAAATAATGCTATTGAGGATGATTCATAGGTCAGTCCACAAAAAGTTCATTTAATTAATAATTTAGCTAAATCAAAATAAATGTTTCTTTGGGATGGGACATTTGGAGTGCCAGTTAAGGATGCCAACAACGTATATTCTCCCCCACTGAAACACCATTAAATACAGGAGAGGTGACTCACCTCCCACAGTTACCACCTGTCAGGCAAGTGTAGCAAGGCAATAAACCTTTGGAAATGTTTCTGGTGGCCAGGAAGCAAGTACTGGAGTCTGGGGTCACTGGAGAAAAGCCTGACAGATAGGGAATGAAGGCATCACTGATAGAACTGTGGACTACATTGACAGGGCTGTGAACTTCAAGATGACTGGGGGACAGAGGTTAGCGCAAGAGCTTACTGGGTTCTAGAATTGGCATAATCTCTGGCTAGGATTAAGATGAAACATCAGAAGTAAGAAAATAATGGGCGGGTGGGATGGGGTTCTTGGAGGGAGAGGAAGTGAGAAGGGAATGGGATTTCCTACAGCTTTACCAGTTAGAAAAAGCCCCCTAGAAGGGAAACTAGGTGGCTCAAGGGATTGAGAGCGAGGACTAGAGATGGGAGGACCTGGGTTCAAACCTGGTGTTGGACACTTCCTAGCTGTGTGACTCTGGGACCTCCATTGCTTATCCATTATTGCTCTTCTGCTTTGGAACTAATACACAGCATTGATTCTAAGACAGAAGGTAAGGGTTTGTTTTTTTTTTAAAGGAAGAAAGAAAGAAAGAAAAAGACCCCTTAGTGGTTGTTTATCATTAAAAGATTGCCAGTAATATTTGTCCCATATGTAAACTTAGATTTGAACAATTTAACAGAGATGGTTTGTGAAAAAGATAATGGGAGGAGTTGACTAAGAGATAATATAGGATAACTGAATAATCATTGGACTGGGAAAAAGGGGTACTAATTATGGCAAATGAATGCATTGGAACATAACTGTGATGTAAGAAATGATAAATACAAAGAATTGGGGAAAACATTAGAAGATTAGCTCAAGATGATACAGAATAAAGAAGAGAAAACCAAAAAAAAAAATGACAACTAAGTTACTAAAACATTGATCAAGTCATTTTGTTTTCCTGGGCCTAACTTCTATTGCTATCAGTGGACAGAATGCTGGGCTTGGAGTTGGGAAGTCCCAAGTTCAAATCATACTTGCTAGCTCTGTGTCCCTGGGAAAATAACTCCCATCTGCCTCAGTTTCCTCATCTGTAAAATGGAGATGATAGTAGCACCTACCTCTCAGAACTGTTGTGAAGATACAATAAGATAATAATGGTAAAGTATTTATCACAGTGCCTTGCACATAGTGTTATATACATGTTAGCTATTATTATTATCATTTTTTTTACCAGATAATGATAATCACTGGGGGTAAAAATGCAGTACTAAGATCTACTTCATGATATTCTGAAATATCTACTTCATCCATCTATTTCTTGTATTTTTACTTCTGCAAATCATTTTTTTCAGTTCCTCTAGTTCCTTTTCCCTGACTTGGTTTTGGAAAGGGTAAAATTATGGTACAAGATTTCCAATCACATAGTTTTCCTTACTCTTATTTATATCCCTCTAATCTATAGTAAACATCAATGTTAGAGTGATATTACTGCTCTGTTTATTTCACTCCATGACTTAAAACCTTTTCATGACAATTAGGATTGATTGCCTACAGATAAAAGTTCATATTCTTCAGTCTGACATTCAAGGCTATCAAAAATCTGGCTCCAATGTATCTTTTTCTGCTTTACCTTACACCAGTGATAGGCAAACTACAGCCTGCAGGCCAGATGTGGCCCCCTGAAATGTTCTATCAGGCTATTGCTACATTATTCCTAATCTGACGAATACAATGAGTAGGATACAATACAATGAAACTTCAAAAGAGTTGCCTTAGAAACAGACTGACAGATGAGCATTTCCTTTCCTTTGGCCCCCTCTTTAAAAAGTTTGCCCATCACTGCCTTACACTATTGTCCCAAAGACACTAAGATCCAAGACAAACTGAACCACTCATTGTTCCTTGAACACATCCCGCTGCTCCCTATGACCATCTTCCCCAAATGTGATTGTTGAATTCTTACTCTCTCCACGTAACTGTCCCCATACCAATTTGTTTAGCCATTCCCTAATGGTCGTCTACTCTGTTTCCAATTCTTTGCTATCATGAAAATAGCTGCTATAAATATTCAGTTATTCTGAGCTTTTCTTTGACTTTTTTTTGTGTTGGGTAGCAGTGGAAGGGTACAAACATTTTAGTCATCTTATTTATTCTTCTCCTAGACCAAGTTTAGTTATTATAATTACATAGTGTTCAGTTTTTTTGTTGTTCTTCTTTCCTTTACATTGTTGTTATCATTATTTATTTTATTTTCCTGGTCCCATTTATTTCACTCTCCATCAACTTGCAGTTTATGCTTAACAGTGATATATCTTATTTATTTATTTTTTTGGCTGCCCTCCCTCCAACCCCCCTCCTGTAGCCAATGTGTATCATTGATCAAGATCTATTTCCATATTATTGATATTTGTGCTAGGGTGCTCCTTTAGAGTCAATATCTGCAATCATATCCGCATCAACCCATGTGATCAGGCAATTGTTTTTCTTCTGTGTTTCTATTCCCAAACAGTGATATATCTAAGTTAAAATAGGTGGACAATTTAGTCATTTATTTCTTTAGCATAATTCCAAGTTGATTTCTGGAATTGTTATACTAGAACTGGCAACAGTAAATTAGTGTGTGTATCTTCTCATGGGGAATTTTAAAATCAAGTTTTATAGGTTTCTATTATGTATTTTCTTGCTTTAAATTTTTTTTAAATATTAAATATTTTAGGGTCAGGAAGCACATCTTTCTTTTTCTTTTATATTCTTTACAGTACTCAGAATCCTGGGAGAATTTAATACATTGTTACAAAACTCAACCAATCATACTTATCCTATAAAACTCCATTTCTGTTCTCATAGATTGCCCCACATATTTTAAATGATGCATGTACTTTTTCTAGGACCTTTCAGAAAAGTAAATGTGGTTTCTAAACTTCAGATAAAAGATGTAGATTCTTTCTTTCAAAAATAATGTAGGAATTGAACTTATATCATACACCTCATTAGCGGCATAAATGATAAATCAGACGGTTTAGGATTTTGCTGGTTTTTTTCTTTCCCCCTCTTGAATGACTTAACAACCCCTAGCCTCAGAAGATCCAGTTCAGATGTTGGGAGTGGTATCTAATATCTTGCCTTCAATGAGTATCTAGGGATTGACAACATTTCACTAGAATGCTATAAAGCATTGAGTCACAGAATGCCTTTCAAGTCACCTCAAAAATATATTGAAATATTTTGGCATCCAGAAAATTCTGACACGAATAAGGAAGTAAAGATAATTTTTTTGTACACAAGCAAGACTCCAGATCATATACTTCATTTCATCCAGCATCACTCCTTAATCTGGACAGTAAAATCCTCACCAACATTTTGGCAAGCAAACTGGGGGGAATGCTGCCAAATAGCATCAATACTGCTTAGTCTGGTTTCCTCTCAGCCTGAAACATGACGCTATCCTTCTTAAGTTACTCAATGCAAATCACAAACAGGTTTCTTTGGCATTTGGCTCTCATTTCCCTTGAGGGTGTTACACACTCTTTGTATGTAAAGAAGGAAAATTCTACATCCTACAGCCCTTGGTCCCTTCTTCCCTGACTGAATGTTCTTACCTCTCTGTAAAGCTGTGGGTAGCTGGGTTGTTGGCAAAAAGAGTCGGCCACCAGTCAAGGTGCACAGCCAGCTGTCCAGAGAGCAAGAATGCTTATGGTCAGCCCCATTAGGTCAGGCCTAAGCTTGTTCTCTCTGCTGGGCCAGAAAGAATATAGTACAAAGAGACTGCACATGGAATGTACTGGAGAGAAGAGGCTTCCACCGGCCATGCTTGTGTTTTCTATTTTAGTTTTTGCTTAATCTTTCTTAGTTCACAGCCATGTTGAGATACGCATTAAACTACATCAAAGTAATTCCATGTCAGCCATCAGAATTTCTTAAGAGCACTTCCATATCTGACTTGCTGAATGAACAGAGATTTCATGACTATGATGGGAGATGATGGGGCAACATACCCAGCCACAGGTTCTCCCAGGCACTCAGATGCTTCTCTTGAATGCCCCAAAGAGCCATTTCCTCAGGGGCTTTTAAAACCATTTAAGAAATGGTATTATCAGGTAATCACAGTGACTGCTGAATGTAAGTGAGCTATTCTCAAATGTGTGTATATATATACATATGCATAATTCTGGTTCAAAGAAAGAATCCAAGAGGACAGAGTAGTTCTAGATGATGAAAATGTTACATTTCCAGGAAATCTAATAATAAAAAGACCTTGTCGAACAAAGGGGAAAATAAATAAATGAATGAATGAAAAGACCTTGTCTTTTATATAGTAGGCACTCAGTTTTTGTGGAATGATTCCACTAATGTTCCTATTCTTGGTGGAGATTTTAAGAGATTTTGTCTTTCAGGGGGGAAGTAAAAATGTAATGGTCTAAAAGAACATACTTCTGTTCTCCAGGCTATGCAGACAGTGAAAAGAGGTGGAGAAATAAGGACGTGACTGAAAACTCAATTTTCCATTTCATAGCTTAAGAGCTGAATTTCAGAGATCTTCTAATCCAGTTCTTTCAGTCTACAGAAGAGGAATGGAGGTTCAGAGAGGCTTAATGTCTTACCCAGGATTACACAGGTATTGTCAGAGATGGGGTGGCAATGATGAAAAATGATGAAAAAAAATTCAGATTTTGAATTTTACTTAAGCAACAGGCTCAGTGACTAAGGAGGGAGGTCATGCATTTCAGACAAAAATCAAATTAAACATTATCCTATATACCTAGAACGTTTCAAAACTACCTTCTAGGACCAAAAATGTCTTACACAAGCTACCATATTTTTTTTTCCAAAGAGAACAGAAAGTTAAGCATTGGCTTGATGGGTTCCTTGTTTCTTCTTGGCTAAGAAAGAAACAAAACTGTCAACAGAGTGAGTTGTACCCTACTCAGCTCCTTTCCAAATGTTCCCCAGCAGAATAAATGTGGGTCAGCCAAGGAATCATCAGTTCTTCTATTGATGCAGGAGGACAAACAGACTAAGAAATCCAAATACAACTACTAGCCCGGGGCCTTAGAACACTGTGAAATTTACTGTGTGTAACTGGTAGGATGACAGGTAAATATCAGGAGAATATTTAAGAACAAGGAAGAATTTGGGTCTTCTGACTCCAAGACCTATTCACTGTCTACTAATGCCATGCTGCACCTCATTAATGCTGGATTTTCAAATATGGTAAACCAAAATCTCTAAATGATATCTAGTTTTTCTCTGTCCCGTGTTTATCCTGGATGAAACCAAACTCAAACATGGAAAGAAGGAAACAGAGCAGAGATCCACCACTGTACATTAACAAAAATGTATCATTAACTTAGAAGGTTATCATCTTTACTTAATTTATATATATATATATAGATATAGATATAGATATACATGTGTCTAATAATTTTCTATTAAGCACTAGAAATAATATTCCTATGATACATTTTTATTTCACTGCAAAATATGATTTACAATGGGCCATGTTTTAATTATTACATGAAATTACACAACAGTGAGAACTATGTAGATTGTACATTTTTTAATTTCATTAAGGCTTGAAGACCATTTATTATATTAGAAGGATATCTCTTAGAGGTCCCTAACACAGTTGGGGAAATCTTTCAGGATTTCCCTTTTCCTAAATCTTTCCACTTTCTTCTATACCCCTAAATAACCTCATATATTCTTATAATTTTATCTCATATAAAACATTTCATTTTCTGTTACTCTATATCACATCTTCCCCTTCATTCATTTTCTTTCACTTCCCTTGGTACTTTTTGGGGGGGGACATTTTCCTATTTTTTCAAGATCTAGATTGTGAAGTTAATGTGACTATCATCCCAGCAAGGCTTGGATAATTAGACTAATATTCCTCGGCCTTACCTATGGATCTTTCTATCTGGCCAACTTCCTGTCATGGTAGAAAACATCACCCAGTATTGAGGTGCTAACCTTCTTGTCATACTTTGATTTCCTCATCCCTTCTTACTCAATCTGAGGATAAATATTTCTATTTTTTTCTTCCATAGAACTACTAAGTGCCTTCCATTCCTCACTCTACAAGTAGTTAAATCTCTGATCCTCACTGGTGCTCTTTCATCTGGATTAATGCTATCTTTGCAACAATATTAAAGAAAAAGCAGACATCACTCAACAAGCATTTTTAATGTACCTGCCATGCAGTAGCACTAAGGTAACTGATGGGGATATAAAGACCAAAACACAACAGACCCTGGCTTCAAAGTTGAATTCTATGGGACAGGAATTCTTAACATGAGACTCGTAACTTCATGAGACAGAGAGAGAGAGAGAGAGAGAGAGAGAGAGAGAGAGAG
>NC_058133.1:365767060-365780696 GCF_016433145.1 Gracilinanus agilis
AGAAAAGAAAAGAAAAGAAAAGAAAAGAAAAGAAAAGAAAAGAAAAGAAAAGAAAAGAAAAGAAAAGAAAAGAAAAGAAAAGAAAAGAAAAGAAAAGAAAAGAAAAGAAAAGAAGGAAGGAAGGAAGAGAGAAAGGAATTTAAAAAGAGAGAAAGAGAAAGAAATAAAAAAAGGAACTTTACCATCTATTGTTCCTTTGGGGGTCAACTAGGTGCTCAGCGGATTGAGAGCTAGGACTGGAAAAATAAGGTTCTGCTAGATTCAAATCTGCGCTTAGGTATCTCCTACCTGTGTGATTCTGGGCAAGTCACTTGACCCCTATTACCTAGCTCTTAACCATTCTTCTGCCTTGGAAGTAATATAGTATTGATTCTAAGACAGAAGGTAAGGGTTAAAAAAATTATCTGAGAGTATATTTTTTAAAATATTAGTAACATTTAAGGCATAATGCTAAATTCTTTATCTTATTTACTATTAGATTTTCTCAATCTACTACAATTAAATAAAAATAAGAATTTGATAAATGCAAAGTTACATTTCTTCTATGCCATCTGGAAGAACATAAAACTAGACGTAGGGAAAATTGCCATCTGTTTCAGTCAATAAAAGACCACGTGCACAGTTTAAACTTGCTAAAATGAATTGAGGCCATTTACAGCACAGCAGAAAGTGGAGAACCTCACTAAACTGGGAAGCTTAATTTGGGTGAAAAAAAATAATTTAAATGAAGTAAAAGCTCTTCTGATGAAGAGAAGAAAGTTTTAGATAGATACCTTTGATACTGTCCACAGGAACACCACACGACTATAATTAAACCAGTCGAGTGTCTCAGGAATAACAGAGTCGAATCCTGAGGAGCATTTCCTAAAGAAAAATTTCACTGACACTTCCTAATATTCTGTCGTGTTGCAGAGTTTTAGCTGTCCATGTGACCATTCTCTGTCTTTTAGTCAAACAACATGTAAGATCTGGGGGGTTTCCTTCCTTAGTTGGATGACCTTGGAGATAGACGTGACTGTTGGTCATGGATGTAATGGCTCTCCTTACATTTGCTTTCCTAAATATTTATCCATTTGTTTTTGTTTTTACTTTGTATTAAAAGTGGCCAATAAAGGCCAATAAAATATATGAATAAGTTTCCCCTATAATGTGAGATCATCCAGGTAAAAATTAGGATCTACCTCACCTCACACAGGATCTGAAGACCTCAGAGATCATCTAATCTAGTGTTTTTAAAATGAGGTCTGGAAGGCAGGAAGATAGCCCAGCAGATTGAGAGCCAGATGTAGAAGTGGGATGTCCTGGGTTCAAAACTGACCTTAGATACTTCCTAGTTGTATGACCCTTAACTTAACCCCCATTGCCTAGCCCTTAACTCTCTTACCAACACACAGTAATGATTCTAAGACAAAGGTAAAAAGGTTGGGGAAAAAAAGCCAGGTCCAAGGATCCTTTTGTGGGGTAGGGTGTCACGAAGACCATTCATGAGGTCCTCGAGGTCAAAATTATTAACATCTATGTAGAGAAAGATTATAGGAAATGATGCAAATCGAAGTGAGCAAAACCAGGAGAATAATGTAACCAAAATATTGTATGATAAGTAATTGTAAAGGATTAAACTAATTAGCAAAACAAAGTCCCATGATAACTCCAAAGGACTTACGATTTTAAAAAATGCTATCCATAGCCAAAGAAAACTATTGGAATATGATTACAAATTAAAGTATGCCACCTTCTTCACAAATTTTTGGATGTATGTACCTTTTGTAATGACATGGAGAATATGGAAATATGTATTGTACGAAAAATATAACCTACATCAGACTATTTGTCGTTTTGGCAAAGGAAGAAAGGCATGAAAGAATTAGAATGGCACAATGTCAGAAAACAATTGTAAAAAATTGTATCTACTGGGGGCAGCTGAGTAACTCAGTGGATTGAGAGTCAGGCCTAGAGGTGGGAGGCCCTAGGTTCAAATCTGACCTCAGACACTTCCCAGCTGTGTGACCCTGGGCAAGTCACTTAACCTCCATTGCCTACCCTTACCACTCTTCTGCCTTGGAGCCAATACACAGTATTGACTCCAAGATGCAAGGTAAGGGTTTTAAAAAAAAAAAAAAATTGTATCTACTATCAATAAGCTCGTGGAAAAGTGCTCTAAATCTCTTATAATTAGAGAAATGAAAATCAAAACAACTCTGAGGTACCACCTCACACCTAGCAGATTGGCTAACACGACAGCAAAGGAAAGTAATAAACAAAAACAAACAAACAAGCAAAAAACTTTGAGATCCTCAATAATTTTAAGAGTGGTCTTCAGGCTGAAAAGTTAAAGAATCACTGGTCTTGACCAGCTGCATTATATTTCAGATAGGGAAACAAGTCCAGCGAAATTCATATGACTTATTCAAGGCAACCCCAGCTTGTTAGTAGTATCAATCAGTCAGGAGTAAAACCTTACATCTATTATTGGTACTCATGTCTCATCAGTACTCTTTGCCCATTGGTCTGGATCCTTTGGTCAAGGTCATGGGCTCTAGGATCTCTATTTATATAAAGGGCTTGGCACAGTTTTTCTCTGTATTTCTCACCAGCTACCAGGCTTTCTAACTTCTTTGGAATTAGTGAGTATCTTCTCCTTTTCACCTCCCTGTCCCTTTAGGTTCATTTTGTGTGTGGTCTTCTCCCCATTAAATTATAAGTTCCTGATGGGCTGGGAGAGAGAGCCTTTGTTTTCATTTGCATTTGCATCCCTTGCAATCAACACAATGACTGGTACATAGCAGGTACTTAAATATTTATTGACTGTCGACTATTTAATATAATAAACATGTATAATATAAATACGTAATATGTAATATGAATTAAATTATTTTTCTTTATTATTTTCTTTAGTGTGGTAAGTTTATTAGTGCTACTGATCACAATTACACTGTCTATTCCATTTTAACTCTATAACAATTTGTAAAAAAATTCCTGATAATTTTTACCTTCATACCAATCATTTCTCAATGTATATCCTTTGTAACAAAGAAAAACAATTGAGCAGAACTCACAAGACATGGAATCCCACTGTATGAAATATGTCTCATCTATAGTCACTGACATGTATTCCCCTACCTCATTAGCAAGAGGAGGAAGGTATGTTTCATTAATTGTTCTCTGGGACAAAATTATCCATCTAAATTAATCTGAATTTAATGACCATAGAACATTGTTTTGGTTTACACTATTGTAGTCATTAGCGTCCAAAGTCCTTTATAACCTGTCCCTCCCATCTTTCCAGTCTTCTTACACCTTATAACAGCTGCAGCCCAGATTGTGGAGCACATGAACAATATACTCCATCTTCCCAACTCTGAGCACTTTCTTTCCTTTTCTTTTTTTCACACTTAAAATATTTTTTTTAAAAGATTTCCAATCACATGTAAATTTTTTTAACATTCTTCTAAAAAAATGTTGAGTTCCAAGTTCTACCCCTCCCCATTGAGAAGGCAAGTAATTTGATATGGGTTATAAATGTGCAGTTATGCAAAACATATTTCATATTAATCATGCTGTGAAAGAAAACACAGGAAAAAAAGAGAAATAAAGAAAGTTTTTTAAATGTATGTTTTGATTTGCATTCAGACTACAACAGTTCTTTCTCTGGAGGTGAATTTTACATTTTAAATATATATATATACATAAGAATTACTTTAAATCATTGTATTTCTAAGAATAGCCAAGCCACTCACAGTTGATCATCTTACAATATTATTGTAACTGTGTAAAATGTTTTCCTGGTTCTGCTCACTTCACTTTGCATCAGTTCATGTAAATCCAGGTTTTTATGAAACTATCCTACTTGTCCTTTCTCATAGCACAATAGTATTCTATCACGATAATATATCTCAGCTTATTCATTCATTCCCCAATTGATGAACATCTCCTCAATTTCCAATTCTTTGCCACAACCAAAAAGAGCTGCTATAAATATTTTTATCTTTAATCATTAATTTATTGTTAATTGATTTAACATTTAAGTATAGGTCCTTTTCCTTTAAACATCTCTTTGGGATACAGACCTAGTAGTACAATTGCTAGATCAAAGGTATTCATAGTTTTATAGTCTTTTAATTGGGCATTTTCACTGGCTGTCCCTCATTCATGAAACACTCTTCCTCACTACTACTTCCTGGCTTCCATGGTTTCCTTCAAGTACCAGTCAAAATCTCACCTTCTACCGGAAGCCTTACCCAATCTCTCTTAATCCTAGTGCCTTCCATTTCTTCATTATTTCCTTTTTAGCTTGATTAGAGCTTTTTTGTATATAGTTGTTTTCAGATTGTAACCCCAAATTGGATTGTGAGCTCCTCAAGAGCAGGGACTTTTACTATTTTTGTATCCTCAGAGCTTAGCAGGATGCTGGGTACACAGTAGGTGCTTAATTAAATATTTATTTCCTAATGGACTGCACTATTCTTCTGGTTTTCTTTATTTGCTCTACATAAGCTCCTTTAAAATTTTTATAAATTATTTTTTAATTAACAATAAAAGCTAACATTTTTGTAGTACTTTAAGGTTAGCAAAGTGCTTTTATGTTAATTCAGTTTTCTTTTTCACACCCTTCCTCTAATTGAAAAAGAAAACCCTTGTAACAAATGTGAATAATCAAACAAAGTTCTGCCTTAACCACATTCGAAAATGTGGATTTTGTTCTGTCACTTCTCTGCCAGGAGGTGGGTATCTGTATCAGTTCTTTTTTTAAATCCTTACCCTCCATCTTAGAATCACCACTACATATTAGTTCCAAAGTAGAAGAGCAGTAAGGAAGAGGAAATGGGGATCAAGGGATTTGTCGGGAGTCACACAGCTTGGAAGTATACGAGGCCACATTTGAACAGAGGACCTCTAGTCTCCAGGCTTGGTTCTCTATCCATTGGGTCACCTAGTTTCTGCAAGGCATTCCATGTTTCTCTGAATTCTTCATATTAATGCATTCTTAAATTGCATCAGTATTCCATCCCATTTATTTATTTCTTTGTTTATTTGTCTATTTATTTATTTGCTTGTTTGTTTATAGGTGAAAAGTTCTTTTATTTATTCTTTTTTTTTTTTTAAACCCTTAACTTCTGTGTATTGACTCATAGGTGGAAGAGTGGCAAGGGTAGGCAATGGGGGTCAAGTGACTTGCCCAGGGTCACACAGCTGGAAAGTGTCTGAGGCCGGATTTGAACCTAGGACCTCCTGTCTCTAGGCCTGGCTCTCAATCCACTGAGCTACCCAGCTGCCCCCCTTTATTTATTCTTAATCTAGTAGGACCCAGGAAGTGGCAATTTGAAATAGCAAAAGTTTCCATCAAATTAACACAATGTGGGGCAAAAATACATTTAAAAAATTAAATCTTAAGGCAGAAGTAAACACACAAAAAAATTACAAAATCAGAATTTCTAATAAAAGTTAGTAGAATGCCAGTCTTAAGAAATGTGTTTTTATAGTACTAAGAGAAATTCTATCGATTTGGATCTAGATTTCTAGGGTTATTGAAATTTTAGGGTAGAAATTTAATTGTGTAAATAAGTAATCAGGGTGCTAAGATGCCCAAGTGACTGGTTTGAGGCCAAAGACACTAAGGCAAATTTTTCATAGTTTTAATTCTGTAAGATTGTACTCCATTACATTTAAATGTCAGTTTGTTCAACTCTTTCCCATTTAATGGGTACTCCTTTGTTTCCAGAATTTTGCTACCATAAAAAGGGCTACTCTGAATATTCTGGCATATATGGAATCTTTATAATAAGTCAACAATAACAACAAATGCTCTGAGACTGCAGGACTACAAGAAGATGAAAACCAGATGGCTCTGCATGGAGGAGCATCATGTTTGTATAGCCTTTCTATCTCTACTTTAGGTAATACAGACAAATTACCTAGCTTGACTTCAGTTTCCTAATCTGAAAAATGAAAGGATTGCATTAGATTTCTAAATTCTCTTTCAGTTTCAGGCCTTAAGGACTAAAAGAAGAAAGAAACAAAGAAAATAGAGAATTATGCAGAAATTTTGAATACAAGAAGGAAAGATAGCCTGAGGTGATTGCTGCTATCATCCCACCTCAGGCTAAAATGCAAATCGCCTTTTTGGTTTCCCTGCTCCTTTCCATTTCTGTATACTTTTCTATCTCTTCTGATTAGATATTGATCCCACCCCAAGCAACTATTCACTTAGTTTTATTTATTTTTTTTTTAAACCCTTACCTTCCCCTTAGAATCAATACTGAGTATTGGTTCTGAGGCAGGAGAGCGGTAAGGGCTAGGTTAAGTGATCTGTCCAGGGTCACACAGGTAGGAAGTGTCTGGAGGTCATGTCTGAACCCAGGACCTCCCATCTCTGGACCTGGCTCTCAATCCACTGAGCCGCCCAGCTGCCCTGCCCTTAGTTATATTCAGCTACTTGTAGTATTTTGTGTTGTGGTTCAGTTGTTTCTGACTCTTCCTGACCCCATTTGGGGTTTTCTTAGCAAAGACACTGGAGTGGTTTGCCTTTTCCTTCTCCAGCTCATTTTATAGATGAGGAATATAAGGCAAACAGAGTTAAGTGACTTGCCCAGGGTCACACAGCTAGTAAGTGTCTGAGGCTCCATTTGTACTCAAAGATGAGTTTTCCTGACTCCAAGTGGGGCACTGTATCCTCTCTACTACCTAGCTGCCCTGTTTTATGAACTGGAAGAAAAGTCTGAAAAGTCACCCAGTTTTATGTTGGTGGTCACTTCATTATAATCCTCTTCTTTTCATTAGATGTTTCACACTACCAAACCCTTTGAAATGAACCTGCTTCTCTCTCTGCTAAGCCAAGAGCTGGGACCCTTAACCATCATCCAACTGGGCTAAGAAAGAACTCCTTTCTAACTTTAGCACCCACTAAAACAAGCCCTGAGAGCTACAAAAGGACTTCGTGTTTTAATTGCCAGTTCTGTGATTTAATCAGCAGAGAGAACTCCCTGTAAGCAGACCCCCCTCCACCAACGGGAGAGGAACCTATTCTGTACCTTGGTGTCGCCCAGGGCACTGAAGTTAAATGACTAGTCCAGGGTCATTCAGTCTAGTATGTCAGAAGTAGGATTTTGAATCCAGATCTCCTGACTGAGGAGAGCTATCTGCTGGGCCAAGTTACTTCACCTCAGAGGCACAAAAAAACTGCTACTAGCTCAATTGTTCTATCAACCAAATAAACAGGGACCAATTTCAGCTGCATTTTCTTCAAATTCTTCTCTCTTAGTAGGGTATGGGATCACATAGCTAAGGAATGAAATTTTAAATGTCAGTCCTTGAACTCAGTATGCCAGACTGTGATTTGGACCTTTAGGTACTGAAAAACAGGGTCAGTCCTACACTTAGGTAGAGAAGGCCTCTGAGGTGTGACTTGAGGGGTGCCCAACAGGTCCTTCCCAATAAATTTTCTCTCCCTCTTCCTTACCTCCCCTCTAAGAATAACTTTAAAGTCATGCTTTGGGGGCAGCTGGGTCGCTCAGTGGGTTGAGAGTCAGGCCTAGAAACATGAGATCCTGGGTTCAAATCTGGCCTCAGACAATTCCTAGCTGTGTGACCCTGGGCAAGTCACTTAACCCCTATTGCCTAGCCTTTAACCACTCTTCTGCCTTGGAACCAATTCTAAGACAGAAGGTAAGTGTTTAAAAAGTAATAATAAAATAAAATAAAATAAATTTAAAATAAAGTCATGCTTTAAGGGATTTATGGAGATATGTGCATTTTGATTGGATTATACTATCTATTATCAGGGTAATATATTGGAATAAATTAGTTTATCTCAGAGGTTCTTAACCTGGGGTCCAGGAACTTGCTTTTCAAATTACTTTGATGACTACATTTCCTTTGTAGTCCTATGTATTTCATTTTACAAATTTAGACACAGTTTTTCTGTTTACTTTTTAAAAATATGCTTAAATAGATTCCCAAAGGGATCTATAACACACACACACACACACACACACAATGGTTAAGAATCTTCAGCACTAATAACTGTTGATTTGCTATTGGGGCAAGCACATGGACATGAATGCTGGAGTCAAATGACATTAAAGAATTACCCCTATCCTTCAGAGGTATACTTGGGGTACCTGAGGGAAAATACAGCCTTACTCTGGGGGACCTAATTTGTTAGAATTGAGATAGGATAGAGATTTTTAGGGTCTTGTAAGAGGGGTGTGTGTGTGTGTGTGTGTGTGTGTGTGTGTGTGTGTGTGTGTGTGTATNTAATTTGTGTGTGTGTGTGTGTGTGTGTGTGTGTGTGTGTGTGTGTGTGTGTGTATAGACAGTGACCCTATTTTCTGAACAAAAAATCAAGACAAATCCCCTAATAATAGATAAATGCCTTGTTAAAAATACATTTTGGGGGTGGGGGGCAGCTGGGTAGCTCAGTGGATTGAGAGCTAGGCCTAGAGACGGGAGGTCCTAGGTTCAAATCTGGCCTCAGACACTTCCCAGCTGTGTGACCCTGGGCAAGTCACTAGACCCCCACTGCCTATCCTTACCACTCTTCTGCCTTGGAGCCAATACACAGTTAGGGTAAAAAACAAATAAATAAATAAATAAATAAATAAAAATTTAGAAATACATTTTGGTTTTTCTCATAATTGTGACTGTCCAGGAAAATCTGGAATACATGCCATTGCAGTGATGAACCAGATTGAATCAGTTTATGAAGTTACCATGGGAAATACTGGTGGGGAAGAAACAGGTTGGTTATCTGTATGGAGCACTCCTTGTCACTCAGTTTATTTCCATTCAACAGGAATTTATTAAGCATTTAAGATTTAAAATCTAAAAGGCCCTTTGCTCCTTACTAAAGATACAAAAATCAGAAGTTACTGCCCTCAAAGAGCTTACATTCTATGGAGAGATAACAATATGTTCATAGATAAAGGGATTTAAAATATAGGCAAATACAAATGAAAAGTAATTGGAATTCCTAGGGTGGGGAGAACACAAACTTCAGGAGAAACTGGAAAAGTCCTCTTATGTGCTCCAAAATGTACAGCTTGACTTACAAGACTTCCAACAATGGCTGAGCCAGTCACATTCAATCCTTCATTCCTTCCTGAGCTAAGTTCCTAACTTCCTGGACTTCTTTTTCCACCACACAGGTTAGCCTTTTTCATCTCAGGATTTTACTAGATCCTTCTCACCCTGGAAGCTGCCTCTACTCCTTTAGCCTCATTCTGACTGGCTTGTCCTCTCAGAATCTCCTTATTAAGGAAAATGCCCCGGTTGGTCATGGGGACCAGGAAGAGCTTATCTGGCTGTGATCCTGTAACAAATACCCTTACTAGTGATATCAGAGGTTTAGATTTCAAGGTGGAAGGAATCAGAGGTCATCTTCTCCCCTGTGCAACCACATTTCACAGAAAACTGAAGGCTAGAGAAATTAAATGATTTTTCCAAGGTCACATAGCTACTTAATGTCAAAGATGAGATTTGAAATCAACTCTTAACTCCCAATCTAGTTCTCTGAACTCTCCTCCAGCCTCCTAACACTACCTCTCAGAACAGAGTTTTGGTGACTGTTCACACATGCAGAATGAAGGATTAGAATATATAAAAAACTTGGAAGTTTCTCTTCCTGGTAATTGGGAGAATTGTAGTGTTAGTAGAAAGAGGAATTAGTTTGGAAGGAGACACTATTTTGGATGAGATTAGTCAAAAATGGCATTAAGACACATGAGTGCTAAATGCTATAGCAAAAAAGGATTGGAATGGGAGCCAGAGGACTTGGATTCCAGTTCTGCCTCTGTGTGATTTTAAATAAGTCATTTTGACATCTCCTGGGCTGTTTCCTCATCTAAAAAACCTTTGTATCTGCAGGCGGTTGTTATCATTTTACAGATGAAGAACTAAATATTTTTTCACAAATTAGAAATAGGAGAATTCAATACTTCTTACCCAATTAGCAGTTTTAAACATTTTTGAAAGCACCTTTGGTACAAAAATTCTATCTTATACATCTCATAACCAAACATTTCAGGGATTCTTGGACATTATTGACTTTAAGAAATAAAAATTTACCTTTAACAGAACTTTGCAAAAAGCAATATCCTTTGTGTGTTTTGATTTTTAGAAAGATTGATTACTATACTTTACTTTCTGCTCTAATGCCCAAAACCACATGAGGACATAGTAGATGCCCATAAACTGGTTTTAAGATTTTACTTTTCATCATAAAAAATACTATACTTTTTTCTTCAGCATGCCTTTCCTCCTCTCTAGAATTGTGAGTGATTGTTCTGCCTCCCAAATTACCTTGTATATTTAGTTTGTATATAATTATATATGTAAATGCCTGTCTCCTTTTGAGAATGGAAGCTCCTGGAGGGCAAGAATGATTTCACCTTTTTTTGTCTTCCCAATACCTAGCAGTGACTGGTACATAGCAGATGCTTAATAAATGCTTATCTATTGATTGGTTGATTCATCTTTCCAAAATTAATCCATAAACAAGTAAAAATTTAGTTCCTAGATTTCCAGAACAATTCATGTGCCTTATTTAAGGTAAAATGCATTCCTACTTTTTTTTTTTCAGAAAGCATTTATGCCTTTTAAAACAGGAATGGGAAATTATTTTTCCCCACATCTTTGCTTTGTCCTACCAGGCAAAAGTTTTAACCTAAAACACATTTTTTTTTTCCTTCAGAAGAATGTATAATGATTGTTTCTAGCAGTATTCTGAATATATTAGGATATGAACAAATGGTGGCTTTGGTAGTGAGAGGCAAGGAACTTAATCTTTCCTAATGTGTAGATGCAGATTACTTTCCTTCATTTACTTGTTTGTTACTTCTGAAAATAAGGAAAAGATACCTCCAACTCTCTTTACTTGCAACAGTTTTTTCTAAAATATTCACTTTACACTCAAGGGACAAAATGGCATAAAGTATTTAAGGAAAGGATGATTTTAGTTAAAATTACTGGGGGAAAAAAAAGCTTTAATTGCCAATTTCACATTTTTTTCCTTTCTTTCATTTATTCTCTTTAAAAGATATGAAACTATATGGTTCTCAACAGATACCAAAGCTCCTTCCAAATGGAAAAAGTCTTATTAAATCCAACTGGTATTCCTGAAGAAGCATGACATCTTCCTGCCTCTGGTGGATTTTCATTTTCTAATGATCATCTACCTATCTGAAGTGAATCTAGCATTCCAAAAAATCCATTCCTATTGTGGATGTGTTAGTTTCTAGTCTTTTCAGATCAGATTAGAAGTGATTCTTTGATGTTTTCATAGCTTCCAAAATCTTCTTGTCTGTCTGAGAGTAAAGAATGTTGCAGCTTGGAGGTGGTACTGGGCTAAAGGTGAAGAATGTCCTAGTTTGGGGGCATGTCAATTAAGACCAATTGTAGTGTTACTATGCAATCCTAGAAGTTGCTCTGCTTTATTCGTTATCTTTAGAGAATATATCTTTCCTTTATGTTTCTGGTTTGAGAAATTTCTAAAGTTATGAATTCTGAAATTGTGATCATTTGAGGATTGTTTTTTTCTTTTTTTTTTTTTTCCCCAACCTGAGCTTTAGTACATCAAACCAGCATACTATAAGTACAGAATGACAATTGTTGCCATGGAACATCAGATCACATCTTATTTCTGAATAAATATGTATTATTTACTTTAAATCCTGAAAGCATGCCTATGAAGGGGGTTGTATAGATGTGATACAAGGCAGGGGTGGGGGATATAAGTGTATGGTGAGGGAATGGTAGAATTTATAATTTTTATAATTATATATAGAAATTCTATAATAAATATATAATTTCTAAAATCCATAGATTTATAGATTTATGTTGAGAGAATAAATTTTACATGAAGATTCATCATCATCAGGAATTAGAAAACCCCAGATTTCATAGTTTTATGAAAATACAAGGCTGTAGGGTCCAAATTAAATGGACTCATGACATCTAGAGAAACATAGCACAGTAGATATAAGAGCAGACTAATGTAGTAATAAGACTTGGGTTTAATTCCTGTCACTGACATATACTAGTTCTGTCACCTTTGGCAGATTTCTCGACTAATTATTGCCCTAGGCAACTTTCTAAGATTCTTGTCTTGGTAAGAGGAAGTTTCCTCATTTAGGAGTTCCTTATAAGAAATGAAATCACAGGTCTAGCCCCTGTGCCTGTGGCATTTAATTGTATCCTTCATTTGGTTCAGTTTTGATGCAGAACACTGTTAGGTATTTCATAATTCTGGAACTTTAGCTATAAGGCTGTAAACTCCATGAAGTCAGAGTTCTCTTTTCTTCTCCTTCTAAGTTATTTCACCTGGTGATGTCATCAACTCCCATATATTCACTGATCATCTTTATGCTGATGATTCTCAATTTATTTATTTTCTCAAATCAATTTATTCAGACTTAAATCATTTCTTGGCCTTTAGCCCCATATTTCCAACTACTTGTTGAACATACCCATCTGGATATCCCACTGACTTCTCAACATGTCCAAAACAAAACTCATTACTTTTCTCCCCAAACTCTCCACTATTACTGTCAAGGTCACCACCACCCTCCTAGGTGTTATCTTTCACTTCTCACTCTCTCACCCCAACCCTATCCAAGCAGTTGCTAACTATCAATTCTACCTTTATGATATCTCTCATATATGCTTTCTTTCTCTCCTCCGATTGCTGCTACCACCCTTGTTCAGGCCCTCATCCCTTCGTGACTGGATTATTGCAACAGCCAGCAGGTTGGTGTTGCTGCCTCAAGCTTTTCCTTATCCTAGTCCATCCCTCATTCAGCTATCAAAATAACCTTAAAGCACAGGTTTGACCCCCACCCACCCACTCAACCTCACACTCCATTGAACTCCAGTAATTTCTTATTTTTGATCCAGGATCAAATATAAAACTTTCTGTTTCCCTTTTAGAGCCCTTCATAACCTGAGCCCTTCATAACCTGCCCCCTCCCTAGGTTTTTAGTCTTCTTACGCTATGGACTTATTTTTGAGTCCAAGGACACCATTCCTTGCTGTTTCTCCACACAAGGCATTCCCATCTCTTCACTCAAGTGAATTTTTATGGGGTTATCTTCCAGGGATGCTCTCCTTCCTTTTCTCCATTTCATTGTTTCCCTAGTTTCCTTCAGGTCCTTGCTAAAATTCCATCATTTGGGAAAAACCCATTCTAATCTTCTCTTAATACCAGTAC
The DNA here is from genome assembly GCF_016433145.1 of Gracilinanus agilis. Lineage (NCBI taxonomy): Eukaryota > Metazoa > Chordata > Mammalia > Didelphimorphia > Didelphidae > Gracilinanus > Gracilinanus agilis. The sequence goes on from NC_058133.1 coordinate 365,780,262, forward strand.
CTTTCCTCTATGTTATAGAATATTTTTCATAGGTTCCATGTTGTCTCTCACCTTAGGTTCTGATTGCTTTTTTTTGTATCTCAGGGTTTAGTACAATGTTTTAGAACACAGAAAATGCTATAAATGCTTCTTGACTTGTTGATTTGCCTATGTCTCATCTAAACTTTGTGTCTTGTTTTTTTAATTATCTATTTTATTAATATTTCATTTTTATTTATTAAATTTATCAATCATTTTATTAAATCATTATTTATTAAATTAAATTGAACCTTAGTCAAATAAAAACATTGTTAGATATTACACTCACATTTAATTCTGAGACTAGAGGGTGCCTCTCAGGTAAGTTTTTCACTTTTTTTTGTAGCATAATTGTCAGTTAATTTCTTTCATATACTTCCTTCTGCTCCTTTTTCCTATGCTAAATTTGAAAAAAAA
>NC_058133.1:365788778-365945160 GCF_016433145.1 Gracilinanus agilis
CATCCCCTAAGGCGGAGGACGGGGCTACACCTTCCCCCAGCAGCAACGAGACCCCGAAAAAAAAAAAGAAGCGCTTTTCCTTCAAGAAGTCCTTCAAGCTGAGCGGCTTTTCCTTCAAGAAGAACAAGAAGGAGGCGGGCGAGGGCGGTGAGGGCGAGGGCGCGGCCGGGGGAGCTGCAGGCCCCGCCGCCGCTGAGGGCGGGAAGGACGAGGCCGCGGGCGCAGGCTCCGCAGCTGCTGCGGGTTCTGCGGCTACCCCCGAGGCCTCAGCGGCCGCGGCCGGGGAGGAGGCCGGCGGGCAGGGCGATGAAGCCGCTGCCGGGGAAGACACCGGTAGTGGCGCTGGCGATGCGTCCACGCAGGAGGCTAAAGCCGACGAGGCCGCGCCCGAGAAGGCGCCCGCGGGGGACGAGGTCAAGGGCGCCTCGGCTGAGGAGGCAAAGAAGGCCGAGGAGAAGGCCTCGGCCGTCGAGGAGGTCCCTGCGGCCTCCACGAGCGGTGAGAGCACCGCGGCCGCCGCCCCGGAAGCCGAGGCGGCCAAAGCCGAGGAGCAGCAGCCCCCTGCAGCAGCAGCCACAGCCACAGCCACAGCCTCGACAGCCTCAGCAGCCCCCACACAGGAGGCCCCCTCTGAGTCCAGTCCAGAAGCCCCCCCAGCCGAGGCGGCAGCAGAGTAAAAGGGCAAGATTTTTTGAGATAATCGAAGAACTTTTCTCCCCCCTGTTTGTTTGTTGGAGTGGTGCCAGGTACTGGTTTTGGAGAACTTGTCTATAACCAGGGATTGATTTTAAAGATGTCTTTTTTTTAATTTTTGCTTTTTTTTTTTAAAAGAAAAAACAAAAACAAAATTTTTTCCTCTCTCCCACAGATCCCATCTCAAATCATTCTGTTACCACCATTCCAACAGGTCGAGGGAGAGTTTAAACACCTCTCTCTGCCTTGTTCCTTTTATTTTTTTGCATCAGTATTAATGTTTTTTGCATACTTTGCATCTTTATTCGAAATGTAAACTTTCTTTGTCAATCTATGGACATGCCCATATATGAAGGAGATGGGTGGGTCAATAAGGGATATCAAATGAAGTGATAGGGGCCACAATGGGGAAATTCAAGTGGTGCATAAAATTGCCAAGATGATGTGCCACAAGAAATGATGATGTAAAGGGGTTAGTCTTTTTTTAAAAGAAAACTTATTACGATGTATTTTGTGAGGCAGGCAGGCGTTCTATAAGGTTTACAACACTAAGAAGGAAAGAAAAAATCAATACCCAGATTGAAAAAAAAAAATCATAGTCTTAGGAGTTCATTTAAACCATAGGAACTTTTCACTTATCTCATGTTAGCTGTACCAGTCAGTGATTAAGTAGAAATACAAGTTGTATAGGCTTTATTGTTTATTGCTGGTTTATGACCTTAATAAAGTGTAATTATGTATTACCAGCAGGGTGTTTTTAACTGTGACTATTGTATAAAAACAAATCTTGATATCCAGAAGCACATGAAGTTTGCAACTCTTTCCACCCTGCCCATTTTTGTAAAACTGCAGTCATCTTGGACCTTTTAAACACAAATTTTAAACTCAACCAAGCTGTGATAAGTGGAATGGTTACTGTTTATACTGTGGTATGTTTTTTGATTACAGCAGACAATGCTTTCTTTTCCAGTCGTCTTTGAGAATAAAGGAAAAATCTTCAGATGCAATGGTTTTGTGTAGCATCTTGTCTTACCATGTTTTGTAAATACTGGAGAAGCTTTGACCAATTTGACTTAGAGATGGAATGTAACTTTGCTTACAAAAATTGCTATTAAACTCCTGCTTAAGGTGTTCTAATTTTCTGTGAGCACACTAAAAGCGAAAAATAAATGTGAATAAAATGTATAAATTGGTTGTGTTTCTTTTATGGATGCTTTGAACAGTCAAAGAGGCTTCCAGTCTACTAAATTTGTGTGGAGGAAAATCTTGCATGCCATCAAGCAAATTTTTGGTTCTTAATTATATCCACGTTCTAGATTTCATAGTAAGCAATATCATGTTGCATACAACATTTTAGCCATTCTATGTCAAATCTGTGACACCATATTAATTTCTCAGCACTTAATACTCATTAAAAAACTGTACTCATACCTTTACTTTGTAAATATATAGCATGCCAGATTATTGCCTCTTGAGACATGTGATGTGATCCTAAAGGGCTTCTTGGAATGTTTAACTTGAGAATTTCCTAAATCATTTTGTCATCTTGCTCCTTCAAAAAAAAAAAAAAACCTATGTTTTGTATTGAGTCAGCTTTTGCAGATGAGTCATGAAAAATGGCAGAATTTGTATTGAAACTGGTTGCTTGGTATTTGCCATTGTAACTGCTTGGCTCTTGGCTAACTTCCAAAGTATTGCTCAGGGCATATGTTATACCTTAATAAAACAGTAGGCTTATGTAAAAGGTAGTAATGGTGTTGAATGGAGGAGATTGAAGTGTTGTTTTTAAGTTTATAGGAGAGTTTAGCATTTGCCTCAATTTAAATTTTTCAGCAAAAAGTTGGAAGCAATTATGATTTATTTTATGAGGGTGACACATTAGCACCTTGTTCCCTAAAGGAAAAGACAAAGTTGAGAATCTAATACTTAAAGCTTACTTATTATTCTGCTCTGATTACTACCCTACTTATGACTGGGTGTTTTCTATTCCCTCTCTTTTATTCCAAATTGAAATGTATAGTTTAGGATCTGTATCAAATACTATGACTTCATTTCATGGAGAGAGAGTACACACCTGTTCTTGCTGCCTTTAATATGAGGAGCAGTCTTTCCATGCTTGTTTTTTTTTTTTTTATTAGTGTTTAACATGGCTATAAAGTCCAAAACTTAGCACACTTGTGTAACAAATAACTACAATAAGTTAGATTTTTATATGTCTTACTAGAAGATTTACACATTCTTTTAAAAAAATAGACAACCTTAAGGTGGTAACTGTATTATTGCTTTACAGGTTATCCACCTTAGAATTCCCAAATCAATATATTTGCAGCCCCTAGTTGGCCAGAATAGCCTTGGAATGGTGGTTTCATAGCTTTGGAGTCAAATGAATGGTAAACTCTACTGTTATTCTGGAGTTGATGAGATCTATTGTTTTGAATAGATGATTTATTAACTGCTGCCAAAAAGTCAGCAGGGCACTTATGAAGGTGGTAACTTTTCTGTCCTAGTGATGAAATGAAATTTCACATATACCCTTTTATTTACATTTTTGTACATCTTAATGTTATCTAAAGGGGGAAATGTTAATATGGGCTCTCGTTTTTTGTAACTAGGAATAAAATTTAAAGATTAAATAAAATTAAGTACAGTAACGCTGTTGTACCATTTAGTATTGTCTACTACCACTACAATGTTTGTTGGCATTTGCCACTGTTTCAGAATGTTTCAGCCAGATGCAACTACATATAATACTAACCAATACTATAATTGGTTGGTGAATATATTGGGAAATCCAAATTTTCATTGTATAAAATAAAGCTTTATTTGCTGGTATAAATCAAAGTCTACTGAAATAAGATTAAATATAGATTTTATAAAGATAGGCTTTTATTATTGTAACCTTACTTTTGGATGAAAAATACTGTATTACTATATATAGGAGGGATTAATAGTTGAAATTAGCCATTAAATCAGTCCATAGCTACTGAAAGAACACCTAGGATTTTGAATGGGAGAGCTTTTGTCTTTAAAAATTTTACCATTTTGTATCCTTTATTCCCTCTAGATTAATGCACTCCTTTAAAGGCTTTAATAAATTTAATTCATGGGTAAGGGAAAAGGAGGCTTTTTTCTGGTACATAGGTGTATATTTTTAGGAGGTTATAGATATGGGCTAAATAAAATACAAAGCATCAACCAATTTTTTTTTTTAAACCCTTCTGTGTATTGGCTCCTAGGTGGAAGAGTAGTAAGGGTGGGCAATGGGGGTCAAGTGACTTGCCCAGGGTCACACAGCTGGGAAGTGTGTGAGGCCAGATTTGAACTTAGGACCTCACATCTCTAGGCCTGACTCTCAATAAACTGAGCTACCCAGCTGCCCCCAGCCAATTTTTTTTTAAAGTCTGCAGTGACCTTATTTTTTATCTTACCTGTCTAAAAGACATTCATCTTCATTTTCCAGTTAGTAAGAATATACTTAAAGCGGAAGTCAGCAAAGGAGAATTTTGTAAATGGCTATCAACCAACAAATGATCCCATTCCCTGCTGGTTGATTTCTAGTGTGAATACATTTTACTTAAATGAGTATTTAATGTTAAGCTACTTGGAAATAAGTATAATGTGAATTTAAGCAACTTTCTATTAAGCTTTATGTTTTGGGTATTTTGGCTGACTTACTTGAATTTTTGTCCACATATACATATATGCATACACACATTTAAACATACATTTTTATATGTGGGATCAAGGATGAAATAGGCAACAGAAGTTAGGCCATGAAGTTGCTCCCATTTTAGCTTTCACAGTATTGAAATGAATTGCCTATGCACTAATAGTTGGACTAGGTATTTACACAACAGTTTTAGATGAAGATTAGTAATAGATAAAATCCTCTAGTGAGAAGTATAAGGGTTGACTATAAAGAAATGAGATTGATTTTCATAGCTCATGTTTTAGAATATTGTTCCTCAGAGCTAAATAGTGCTGCTTTCCAAAAATTGAACTTTTTGGAACTGTCCACACAAAATCAGTTTCAGTGTTTATAGTCCCCAATTTTTACCAAAATGCTATGAACTAGTTTGGACTAATCACCAAAAATGGCTTTTGGACATACAGAGTATGTCCCAATGGATGAAGATTTGCCAGCATTGAAAATACTTTTGAAAAATGTGCCTTAGGCTCCGAAGGCAATTCCAAAAGAGGAGTTCTAAAAATGTGTTAAGAAATGACAGAAACATTTGTTTGGTACGTATTGAGTGCTTTATAAATGCCTTATTCCTCAATTTGAACAAATGCAAGCCTTCCAAAGTGGGCACTTTAAAGAGGATAGTACTCATTAAGATTCCTAATTTCTTATATGTTTTCTTAAGTTACATAATAGTCACACCACATGTGTCACTAGTGACACTGTCAATACATGGAAATGTAATAACTCAAACTTGTCAAATACCATGAAAATGAAACTTTTCAAAATGATTCTATATTCCATCTATAGCTTTAAAAGGTAGTTTTGTTCAGTGCAAGATACTGTTGTTCATTGTAACTTTTTAGAGTCCTAATAAAATAAAATATGCAGGATATCAATAACTGACAAATTTGGCCTTTTATAATTGGGTAAAATCATAAATTTTTAGAAATTATGGGAATTGAATTCTGAACAGTTCAGTTGCAGTCCATTTAAAATGCAAAAGTAATGCAGGAAAATATATTTTCCTTGTATGTATCATACTACATTAATCATATATGGTATTGAAAAATAAAAAGTATGAGTTCCTTACAAGATAGTATGTAATGCCATTTACAACATTTTGCTCTCTTAGGAATGGGTGATGGACACTCCTCACTTTTTTCATCAAATAGATTACAAACCAACATTATTAGAAGGCCAAGGCCCATTCTTACCCTATTTCTTTGCTATTCTTTTCTTGGCCTTCTTCAAAGTAAAATTTAACAAAAAGCAAAACAATCCCCAGAAAAGCCAATGTCGAAAACTAGGATGACTTCAGGAGATATTTGTAAAACTATCAAAGGAAAACTGAAATAATTACTTTGTAACATTATGCTGACAACACAAGATACTGGACAACAGAAAATACAATTACCTTGTCAGACAATGGCAGTTTGACTACAAGAATTTTGAGAGAAACTTGGTTCACTTCAGAAAAAAGAAAATGGCTACCTTTCATGGACCCTTTAAATTATTTGCAAAAAACCCCAACAACAACAACAACAACAACAACAACAACAAAACAAGAAACCCTAGAGATTAAAGGTTTAAAAGTAGTTTTTAACTATGATTATATAAAATTTATGAAGGACATTTTTTTTTTATCATAGAAATTACAATTTAAGCATATATAGATGTGGAACCAAAGAAGAAAGGCTTTTTTTTTTTTTTTAAGTTATACAATGTTTGACCCTACACTTTCTCACCAGTTAGACATCTTTTAATTTTAATGCAAGGATTTAACTGCACTAAAACAAAAAACCTGCAAACATCTGGATGTTTTACACCTGCCAAGATAATACAAGATATGGAGAAATTAATATTTGTATTATTGGGAGGAAGCATTGCTGGATCCAGTCCTTTTCAATGAATATGATCTTTGTTCAAGATTTTTTTTCCTCCTTTTTTTTTCAATTTTCATATTTTAGTGTGGTTGAAAATTTTTTACAGCTTATGCCAGTCATAATTAATAAGAGGGGATATTAATACCATTATGGTAAATCTCAAATATAGGAGCACCAATTTCAATTCTTTTGCTTTGTTTGAATTAGAGCTCATAACATTGCAGATCTCAGGTATTGTCCATGACCTTTCAGAAATAAATTTGACAAAGGAAATATTTATTTACCAAGTGCTGCTGTTACTACTAGTACTACCACCACCATCACCACCACTATCTTTTCTAGGATTTTTTAAAAGCCAAGTTCTAAAGGTACTTTCGAAAAGTAAGGGTAAAGATGCCTTAACATGGAAAATAAGACTTAAGAATCCAATATGGTGCAATCGAAAGATCAGCGACTTGGAGTTAGGACAAGTAGGTTCAAATTTCTGTTTCTGATAATTGTATAAGTCAGTTTTCTGAGCCTTAGGTCCTACATCTGTAAAATCGGTAAAACAATCCTGATAGGATTGTTGTGAAAGGAAAGATTTTGTAAACTGTAAGCTGCTAAAAGAAACCGTGAGGTATATTATTTAGTACTTCCTACATATTTTAGGGAGGTTTGCTTTTAATTGCATATTTGAAGGAAATAGTCATATTTTAGACAGGTCAGATGGAGATCAATGATAGCAATAAAATTGCATAAAAATGAAGCATTAAGCAATACTTCCCATTTTTGTAAATATACAACATAAGGGAGTCTCTTAGTACCTGAAGTTTTATGAAGATGATTACATTTCAAGAGTAAAATAGGCATGCACTTTAAACTGGATTGGTTTTGAGTAGTTAATAAGTAATGTCAAAAATTAGTATTGTGCAATGAGATCCTGACTTGGAAATAATATAGAAAAAGGTACTACTTAACTGATAATCCAAAGAATTTTACAAGCTGTGAAGAAAAGTTCTTCTGAATGAAAAATTTCCCCCTCACTATTTCATTATTTTGGAAAAGGAGAATGACAGTGTAAGGATGTAGCTTATATTTACTATGTGAATGACAAGATACACAAAAGAATGCTTAAGTAAAGGAAAAGCCAGAAAACAGCTTAGGTTTTGTGATAAACTTATTCCACAGGATGAGGGAATAGTATATAGGACATTTGTTTTTTCAGAAGCATATCAGAAATAAACAAGTTCAAAAGAGGAAGTTAGGGGTCAGGAAGGTCAAAGGGAACTTTCTCTTTGTTTTAGTCAGCAGTGAAAAGGGAAAAAAATTTTTTTTTCACGTGTTGTCTTTATTCTTCATGGTTAGAAAACATACCAGATTATGTTTTAAAATATGCAATTATTATAATAATTTAGGTGAAAAATAGCAAATAAGTTTTAGGCTCTCATCTGGGAAAGAATGATAATAATAGCCCCTACCTCATGGGGTTATTAGGAGGGTCAAATGAACTAATATATGTAATGTTCTTTGCAGGCCTTTAAGGAACTACATATTAGCTATTTTTGTTAGTATTTGATAGTATGCATATATGCCCCCCATTGGGATGCTATGGACAAAATTTTTCAATTGAGTTTTTCCCCTGACCAGTGCATTACAGGCATAATATAATATTCCTATAATCTATCATTGTGTAGTCTTATTTCAAGGAATGGGCTAGACTTTTTAAAAAGTCTTAAAAGTGGGACAGAGAAATATATAAGCATCATCAGTAAAAATTCTGTAAACTGAAATATATTAAAATGGTAGCTGGAAAAACATCCATTTATTGGGTAGACATTTAAAACAAAATACTAGATAAGACGAAAGAAGTTGATGAAGAGAAATTGTCCTAGTTCCAAAAGTGAAATTACTCAAAATTTGTCTATAAAGTGTGCTTATGAGCCACACAGTTTCTTGTCATCAAACTTATAGTTTAGGAAAAAAGAACTTTTGTTATAGAACTGAGAGGTGGTGTGTTAATTTATAGTATTATAAAATCAATGTTGAATTTAAATGGGTACAGAGTAACCTCTTCACAGCCAACCCATGGGAACTGCCAACTAATTTGATAAAGCATTTGAGCAAATGGCAAATATTGAGATGATGCAAACTATAATCCAAACTAGCCAGATGGAGGTTTTTAGAGATTTAAAAATTATTTTCTAGTTATGATACCTTCTGATAACCTGTTTGAATTTTTAGCACTGAAATGCATAAATGAATTATTTGGTCTTGTTACTAACTGCCTACAGATGTTATAAAAAATAAGTGTACACATTTTCTTTCTAGTTGTAAAATTTCCAAGTAATTACTAGGAAATGCCATTATTTGTTGAAATAATGATAACAGTAACATACTAGTATATTTTAAGTCCTGAAATGCAAGCTGTGGTTTTTTTTTTGTGTTATCTGACCTTGGATCAAGGAGTAGCATGTTTCTTCCCCACCCTTCCTCCATCATATTTTCTGTCTGGTCAGCATTTTGAACATCCTAAATAAGAACCAGCTTTTTACTTTGGAATTTTAAAAAAGGTTTTAGTATTTAATTATTTTTAATTCTATGACACTTGATTTCATAAAAAATATAGTTTGATTAACAAGTGGACTCTACTAGTTATAACTGTCATCTTATATTACTTTCAAAAAAACAGTTCTTGGAAGAACTTATATACTAACAATGAGGTTTCTTTTCAAAAAAAGCAGAAAAATTGCTTCTAAGAAGTACTGAAAGTCATCGTACTTTTCTTTAGAATTCCTGCATAAAACACAAAAACAGAGAAGTATGCTTATACTCATTACTACTTGGTGGTCAAAAGAGAATGCCCTGAATATGGCCTAGTGGAAAATAACACTGGGCCAAGGTCAGGAGATTTGTACCTAACTAGTTCTACTCCTATGACTGACCTTCAACAAATCACTTTAAATCACTTTATTTTTGTGGTCCTAAGTATCCTCCTCTGAATAATGATGGGATTATATGATCTCTAGGATTCTTTTTATTTCTAAAGAAGTACAATCTGTCTTCTATAAAAATGTAAAGTAACATGAAGAAAAGTCCTTGTTGAAACATTAATCCATATCTTTTTAATTATGATCTACTGAAAACTGGATCTTATAAACATTTATTAAGTACCTACTATATGCAAGGTTGTCCATTAGGCTTTTCTAGGAGGATGTAAAAATGAACAAGATATAATCTTAGCCCTTGAGAAACTTAAAATCAATAGGAGAGATAATAGGTGCTAATAACTATAACAGATTAGAATTTCTAAGTGAATAGAAACTTCCAAGGTGATGTAGACAACCCTAGGAAAGAGAGATGACTTGCAATGGGGGGAAAGCTTGTTGAGAGAGAGAATCAAGGTATGAATGAGTTCCATTAGATTGGTGTCTTGAAGAGAGAAGACAATTTCAATAGGCAGAAATGCATTCCTGAAAGGATAGAATGCAAGGGATTAAAGATTTTGAGGATAATAAATAAAGTACAGGTTATTCTTTCTAGATTTTTGGTGGTGAAGGGGAAGATCAAAAGGATGATAGTTTGAGGGGATAGCAGGAATGAGGGAATGTAATTCTATTTTATTTTGGGAAGACCTGAATGTATTTGTAGGTAGAGGAAAATGAACCAATGGAGAAGCAGCATGGCTAATGCTGGACACTATATACTGTGGACACTGGCCAAAAGTCAGTAAGACCTGGATTCAAATTTTGCCTTATACATTTAACTAGCTGTGTTAGCCTGTATAAGTTAGATAACTTCTCTGTATTTTAATTACCTATTCTGTAAAATCAGGTGATTAAACTTAACAGCCACCAAGATTCCTTCCAACTCCAAATATATGATCCTACGGATTAACAATGTGAGAGTTTAATTAAGGTGGTCAAAATTCCCAAGAAGTGAGGGAGTGAATCATCAGGTCAAGAGCATATATGGTTCTTTATATCTTCAGTGGCCTTGTACACAGTGGATGCCTAATAAATGTTTTTTTTTTATCCTATTTGAATTTCATGGGTTGAATTCCTTTGTGATACTTTTGATGAGATGCTAGGAACAGACTTTAGATGACCGATATGATAGAGAAAAGAACAGTGGTCTTGACAAGAAGGAAGACAGTTCTTTCTCTGAGATAAGAAGGAAGGAGGAAAAACTTAGTTGTGAAAGTAAAATATCTGAGAAAACTGGTGTCTCCAACTCTAAAGGGATTAATATTCAGTGTAGTATGGTGTTAATACCAGGAAGCACTTCAAACATTTTGAACCTAAAGGAAGTCATGGCTTTAGGATTGGCTAAAGAAGAAAGGTGTCATATCTATTCTAATCCTTTTTATGCTATGATTGTCTTTTGATTTACTACTGATATATGCATCACTAGTGTTTTTTTATATCATGCTGTTCTCTTGGTTAGCCACTACATATGTATAATTATAAAAACACATGAAGAAAATGGACATGGGAATGTACTTTCATCAAGGTAGGAATCATTTTTTGTACATATGATTCATTTTTTTTTTTTTGGTTTTTTTAAACCCTTAACTTCTGCTGTGTATTGACTTATAGGTGGAAGATTGGTAAGGGTAGGCAATGGGGGTCAAGTGACTTGCCCAGGGTCACACAGCTGGGAAGTGTCTGAGGCCGGATTTGAACCTAGGACCTCCTGTCTCTAGTCCTGGCTCTCAATCCACTGAGTTACCCAGCTTCCCCCTACATATGATTCATTTTATACACTTTTTAATGGCTGCATCTGGAATAGAACAAATGAAATTTTTTATCAATCAAATATCACACACACACAAAAAAAACCCTTTCATAACGTTGGTACACATTAGCTTTAACATCCCATTTACTATCAGTGTAATTCAGTTATCAAATATTTACTTTTGAGCATAGGCACTTTAGAAGCTACACTTTTATATTGTATGCCTCTTGAGGGGAGGGACTTTTTTCTTAGAAGAATTTTTTCTTGTATCATCAATGCCTTTCATATAGTAGTGCCAAATAAATGTCTTTTTAAAAACTTGAATTTAAATCTCATCAGTTGAAATCTTTTGCGTTGCCTTTTAATAAAAGATGTTAGATAAAAGACCATAGAACATCAGAAGTGTGTTATATTAGAAAGAATAATGAACTTTGAAACAGAAGATCTGGTTCTGAGTTGTGGTTCTATCACTTCATGATTTTGTGATCTTCAGTAAGTCACAATTCTGAGTTTCCATTTCTTATAATAAATACTTGCATTTTTCCAATTCATAAAAGTGTTGTATGGTTCAAATAAGTTAATTTTTTTAAAGCAGTTTGTCACCATAAGAAACCACATAGATGTAACATTATTGTCATTAGGATCAAAAGGAAGTTTTTCTTTCTTTCCCTTCTGCACTTATTTCCTATTAAATACATTAAAACGAATTCCAATTTAATTATCATGTGATTAAAAAAAAAAACACCTTACCTTTTCTCTTAATCAATACTAAGGATTGGATCCAAAGCAAAAAAAAAAAAAAAAAAAGCAATGAGGGCTAGGCAACTGGGGTTAAGTGAAGTCACCTGTCAACCAACTAGTATCTGAGGCCATATTTGAGCTCGGAACCCCTTGTTTTTAGGCCTGACTCTCTCTATCCACGAAGTCATCTAGCTGACCCTATCATGTCATTTTATATAGTTTTTTTATCTAATGAAATTTGAATATTTCACAGTGGAAATTTGATCACTGTAAATTATAATCCTGGGAAAAAGAATAAGAGTAGTAAGATTTAAAATTGTTTATTTACGTGTACCAGGAAACACTTCAAACATTTTGAACCTAAAAGAAGTCATAGATTTAGGACTGGATAAAGAAGAGAGGTGCCATGTTTATTCAAATCCTCTTTATGTTATGATTGTCTTTTGATTTACTATTGATATATGCATTACATTATGAGAATGGGGGTAGTTAGTGAAAGAATATGCAAGTGTATAAGAGAACTGACCTTTCACTTGACAAAAAAGTAGAGATGGCTACTTAATGTGAGAATAATCCACAACCTTGGAGCCCAAAATGTCACGATAGAATTCTGAAATTGATTATTCTCTCTTGCTTGCCACTTTCATCAGGTAAAATTTGTTGAATTTTATTATGGAATGTGACATATCATGTGCAGTGGACTTTTGCTCCTAACTCCCAAGATTAAGACCAAATGTTTCATGCTGCTAAGATTCCATATATTAATATGGCAGCTCTATTTCTGCACCAAAATTCAAAACATGTAGTCTGGCAACTGCTTTGTAAGAAACCGTACTAAAATTACACTTTAAGAAATCCTGAAAAGTCAAGGAGATATAGTTATTGTCTCTGAGACTCTAAGGTTAGTTCTCCATCCATTGTGGTCTCTGCCACAGACTGCCTATATGATTCTTATTCAAGTCTTTCAATTTTAGTGCCCTGGGCAACTCTCAAAATACAGGTTTCAGAGTAATTGCATATCTACATTGGTGGAGGAAGTTGCTTAGTTTTTCTTGAGTTAGTTATGGACAATTACTTTTAGTATTTCATGTTTCATGTTCAACAGAACTTCATAATACTCTTTGAGACAGAGGATCTGGGTTTGGGCCATGGTTCATCATAGTCTACTCAGTTCAACAAACATTTGTTAAGCAAGATGTGGAATGTATTGAGACTACAAAAGTGAAAAGTGCAGTCTCTGCCTTCAATTTAATCACATAGATATCAATGAAAATCATTGGGAGGAGACACATGACTCAAATATTGGTTAACAAGTGTTCCTCATTCAAATGGCATAGAACAGATTGAAGCAGAGTAGCATTGTATGACAAGAAAATATAATTGTGTAAAGAATTCTGGCAACCAGAGAAATGAAATAAGGTAGACACCATGTGGTTAAAGATGAAAGGAATCCAAAACAGAAGTCATATTGTCATTATAATATGCTATAGACCATCTGGACAGAAAGAGGAAATAGATGAAGAGTTTGGGAGATATTACAAGCCTAGCATAGAAACATGATTTGATGTTAATTCATATAAATGATATGGAATTCTTTCTCTGTCCAGACAGAGTAACTAATAACTTATTGGCATACCTGAATGAGAATTTCAGCCCTAAAAAGTGAGATGAATTGGAGCTTTTATATCTGATTTTTTTTTTCCAATTAGGAAAAGCTGGTAGCTGTGTTGGAAATGGTAGGAACTCTGTAGGGAGAGGAGAAGAAGCTACCACTCTCTTACATTTTTTTACCTTGAAGGAAAAGCATGGCATAATCTGACATGCTCTTTGAAATTTAGGAGAGCAGATTTCAGAATTCTAAAGACACAAGGAGAAATTAATTCAATGGGTACAAAAAAAGAGGAGTTGTATAAAGAGAATGATGTATATAGGGAACTCAAACTAATTTCAACTTTCAAAAGACATGCAAAATATGAAAGGGCAAGTATTTGTATAAATATAAAAGCAGAGCACAGTGCTATAAACATCCAGAGAGCTAAAGCTTATAATAAATAAGGTATTTATTTATTTATTTGTTTGTTTGTTTTAAAACCCTTACCTTGCATCTTGGAATCAATACTGTGTATTGGCTCCAAGGCAGAAGAGTGGTAAGGGCTAGGCAATGAGGGTTAAGTGACTTGCCCAGGGTCACACAGCTAGGAAGTGTCTGAGGTCAGATTTGAACCTGAGACCTCCCATCTCTAGGTCTGGCTCTCAATCCACTGAGCTACCCAGCTGCCCCCAGTAAGGTATTTAATATGTTTTTTAAAATTTAACTTTCATTAGTTAAAATAATAGTGAAAATTTACATAGTTCCTTAAGGCTTACAAAACACTTAATATAGATTATGTAGCTCATTTGATTTTCTCAACAACCCTATGAGTTAAGTTACAGATGAGGAAAGTGAGGTGGATTAGAGATTTAATTTAGAGCTGGAAAAGACCTTAGTTGTCATCTCATTTAATGCCCTCATTTTATAAAATGAAGAAACTGAGGATCAGAGAAATTTTTACTTGTTCATTATTCACCTTTTTCTCACCAGCTGCATTCCTTAGATTCAACTCCACCATTATCATTCCCTCTCCCCTTCACCTCCTGAACAGCCCATCACCAGGAAACACTGCTCCTTAGTACTTTCAGGAACTTCTGCCCCTCTGGTCAGAGGGCTGGAGGGCAGTCCAAAAAAATCCTCCCAAGAATTCCATTGAAATAGGGGTCTAGTGGGGCAGTTGGGTGCCTCAGTAATTGAGAGCCAGGCCTGGATACCGGATGCTAGGTTCAAATCTGGCCTCAGACATTTCCTAGCTGTGTGACTCTGGGCAAGTCACTTAATCCCCATTGCCTAGCCCTTACCACTCTTCTACCTTGGAACCAATACACAGTATTAATTCTTTTTTTTTTTTTTTGGTTGCTATTCATTCACCCACTCATTTATTTATTTATTTATTCATCTGCTCATTTATTTATTTTTATCGTAAAATTTTTATTTAATTAATACTCTTTCCCTCCCCTTCTCCCACCCCCTTCCGTAGCCAATGAGCAATTCCATTGAGTTTTATATGTATCTTTTTTTTTTAAACCCTTAACTTCTGTGTATTGACTCCTAGGTGGAAGAGTGGTAAGGGTGGGCAATGGGAGTCAAGGGATTTGTCCAGGGTCACACATCCGGGAAGTGTCTGAGGCTGGATCTGAACCTAGGACCTCCGGTCTCTAGGCCTGACTCTCAATCCACTGAGCTACCCAGCTTCCCCTTACATGTATCATTGATCAAGACCTATTTCCATATTATTATTTGCATTAGCTTGATCATTTAGAATCTACATCCCCAATCATATCCCCATCAACCCATGTGGTCAAGCAATTGTTTTTCTTCTGTGTTTCTACTCCCACATTTCTTTCTCATAAGTTCCTCAGAATTGTCCTGGATCATTGCATTGCTGCTAGTACAGAAGTCCATTACATTTGATTTTACCACAGTGTATCAGTCTCTGTGTACAATGTTCTTCTGGATCTGCTCCTTTCATTCTGCATCAATTCCTGGAGGTCTTTCTAGTTCACATGGAATTCCTCCAGTTTATTATTCCTTTGAGCACAATAGTATTCCAACACCAACAGTTCAGTATTGATTCTTTTATTTTTTTTTAGAAAAATTTTTTCCATGGTTCCATGATTCATGTTCTTTCTCTCCCCCCAACCTTCTCCCCCCCACCCCCACATTGCTGACACTCATTTCCTCTGGTTTCTTCATGTGTCATCAATCAAGACCTATTTCCATATACTGGGGTGGTCGTTTAGAGTTTACTTCCCAAATCATATCCACATCAACCCATGTGTTCAAGTAGTTGTTTTTCTTCTATGTTTCCACTCCTGTAGTTCTTCCTCTGAATGTGGGTAGCATTCTTTTCCATAAGTTCCTCAGAATTGTCCTGGGTCATAGCATTGCTGCTGGTACAGAAGTCCATTACATTCGATTTTACCACAGTTTATCCGCCTCTGTGTATAATGTTCTCCTGGATCTGTTCCTTTCACTCTGCATCAGTTCCTGGAGGTCATTCCAGTTCACATGGAATTCCTCTAGTTTATTATTCCTTTGAGCACAATAGTATTCTATCACCAGCATATGCCACAATTTGTTCAGCCATTCCCCAATTGAAGGGCATACCTTTGTTTTTCAGTTTTTTGCCACCACAAAGAGTGAGGCTATAAATATTTTTGTACAAGTCTTTTTATCTATGATCTCTTTGGGGTACAAACCCAGCAGTGCTATGGATGGATCAAAAGGCAGGCAATCAATCTTTTAGCACTCTTTGGGCATAGTTCCAAATTGCCATCCAGAATGGTAGAATCAATTCACAATTCCAACAGCAGTGCATTAATGTCCCAATTTGGCCACATCCCCTCCAACATTCATTGCTCTCCCCTGCTGTCATTTTAGCCAATCTTCTAGGTGTGAGGTGACACCTCAGAGTTGTTTTGATTTACATTTCTCTAATTATTAGACATTTAGAGCACTTTTTCATGTGCTTATTGATACTTTTGATTTCTTTATCTGAAAACTGCCTATTCATGTCCCTTGCCCATTTATCAATTGGGGAATGGCTTGATTTTTTTTGTACAATTGATTTAGCTCCTTATATATTTTAGTAATTAGACCTTTGTCAGAGTTTTTGTTATAAATTATTTTTTTCCAGTTTGTTGTTTCCCTTCTAATTTTGGTTGCATTGTTTTTGTTTGTACAAAAATTTTTTAATTTTATGTAATCAAAATTATTTATTTTACATTTTGTAATTTTTTCTAATTCTTGCTTGGTTTTAAAATCTTTCCTTTCCCAGAGATCTGAAAAGTATACTATTCTGTGTTCACCTGATATATTCTTATAGTTTCCTTCTTTATATTCAAGTCATTCACCCATTCTGAATTTATCTTGGTGTAGGGTGTGAGATTTTGATCTAAACCTAATCTCTCCCATATTGTTTTCCAAATTTCCCAGCAGTTTTTGTCAAATAGTGGATTTTTGTACCAAAAGTTAGACTCTTTGGGTTTATCATACACTGTCTTACTGATGTCATTAACCCCAAGTCTATTCCACTGATCCTCCCTTCTGTCTCTTAGCCAGTACCATATTGTTTTGATGACCACTGTTTTATGGTGTAGTTTAATATCTGGTATTGCTAGGCCACCTTCCTTCAAGTTTTTTTCATTATTTCCCTTGATATTCTTGATCTTTTGTTATTCCAAATGAACTTTGTTATAGTTTTTTCTAATTCTGTATGAAAGTTTCTTGGTAGTTTGATATGTATGGCACTAAATAAGTAAATTAATTTGAGTAGAATGGTCATTTTTATTATGTTAGCTTGTCGTACCGATGAGCAATCAATGTTTTTCCAATTGTTTAGATCTAGTTTTAATCATTTGGAAAGTGTTTTGTAGTTGTGTTCATATAATTCCTGTGTTTGTTTTGGTAGATAGATTCCTAAGTATTTTATATTGTCTAGGGTGATCTTAAATGGTGTTTCTCTTTCTACCTCTTGCTGTTGTGATGTGTTGGAAATATATAGAAATGCTGATGATTTATGTGCATTTATTTTGTATCCTGCCACTTTGCTAAAGTTATTGATTATTTCTACTAGCTTTTTAGTTGATTCTCTAGGATTTTTTAAGTAGACCATCATATCATCTGCAAAGAGTGATAGCTTGGTCTCCTCATTGCCTATTTTAATACCTTCAATTTCTTTTTCTTCTCTAATTGCTACTGCTAGTGTTACTAGTACAATGTTAAATAATAGAGGTGATAATGGGCATCCTTGTTTCATGCCTGATCTTATTGGAAAGGCTTCTAATTTATCCCCATTGCATATGATGTTTGTTGATGATTTTAGATATATACTGCTTATTATTTTTAGGAAAGGTCCTTCTATTCCTATACTTTCTAGTGTTTTCAATAGGAATGGGTGTTATATTTTGTCAAAGGTTTTTTCAGCATCTATTGAGATAATCATGTGATTTTTGTTTGTTAACTTGTTGATATGGTCAATTATGTGGATGGTTTTCCTAACATTGAATCATCCTTGCATTACTGGCATAAATCCTACCTGATCATGATGGATAACTCTCATGATCACTCACTGGAGTCTTTTTACTAGTATTTCTATTAAAGATTTTTGTATCTTTGTTCATTAGGGAGATTGGTTTAGTTTTCTTTCTCTGTTTTTGGTGCCTGGCTTTGGAATCAGTACCATATTAGTGTCATAAAAGGAATTTGGTAGAACTCCTTCTTTGCTTATTATGTCAGATAGTTTGTATAATATTTGGCTTAGTTGTTCTTTTAATGTTTGATGGAATTCCTTTGTGAATCCATCAGGCCCTGGCAATTTTTTCTTAGGGAGTTCTTTGATGGCTTGTTCAATTTCTTTTTCTGATATTGGATTATTTAAGTATTCTATTTCTTCTGCTGTTAATCTAGGCAATTATATTTTTGTAAATATTCATCCATCTCCCCTAAGTTGCTATATTTATTGCCATATATTTGTGCAAAATAGTTTTTAATGAGTGCCTTAATTTCCCCTTCATTAGAAGTGAGGTCTCCCTTTTCATCTTTGATACTGTTAATTTGGTTTTCTTCTTTCCTTTTTTTTATTAGATATACAAGTACTTTGTCTATTTTATCTGTTTTTTCAAAATACCAGCTTCTAGTCTTATTTATTAATTCAGTAGTTCTTTTACTTTTGATTTTATTAATTTCTCCTTTGATATTTGGTATTTCCAATTATGTTTTCATCTGGGGATTTTTAATTTGTTCATTTTCTAGTTTTTTTTTAAGTTGCACGCCCAATTCAATAATCTCTGCCCCCCCTAATTTGTTAAGATATGTACTCAGTGATATAAATTTTCCCACTTAGAACTGCTTTGTCTGCATCCCATAGGTTTTGGTAAGAATTGAAGACAATTGTCATTGTCTTCAATGAAATTATTAATTGTTTCTATGATTTGTTCTTTCACTAACTTATTTTGGAGAATCATATTATTTAATTTCCAATTAGTTTTTGGTTTGCCTCTCCATGTATCCTTGCTAATAACTGTTTTTATTGCATTATGATCTTTTAAGGTTGCATTTATTATTTCTGCTTTTTTGCATTTATTTGCTATGTTTCTATGCCCTAGTACATGGTCAATCTTTGTGAATGTTCCATGTGCTCCTGAAAGGAAGGTGTATTCTTTTTAGTCCCTGAAGCCATCCAGCAGCTCCACGAAGATTTCTAGTGGGTAGGACACTCAGAAAGGGGAACCAAGGACTGAGTGAAAATGGGTTACAGGTTAAGGATTAATGGAAAGAGCACATAAGGCGAGAATAAAGACACTCTGACATAGAAAGTTTTGGCATAAGGTAGATGGACAGCGAGTAAGCTCTGGTGGTCAAGAGCTTCATGGTTCAGAGCTCTGATGGTTAAGAGCTTTTTTGGTTCAGAGCTTCTTCCTCAGCTGCCATATTTCTACTTTTATTTGGGTTACAACAGTATAGAGGGAAGGGGAGAGCCAAGAGGTATGATACATTAACATTATGAGGTAATCATTCAGGAGATACAAACTACTTGAACCTAAAACAATAGGTAGAGCTAACACCTGGATCAGGAGCCAATATGGCCTAAAGAGTCTGTGGATGTTTGATACATATGTTAATTGATAAAGTAAGGCGACTGAGATAGCTGACCAGTCTTCCAGAGTGCAGCCTTAGGGAAGGGCTAGGAATTTGGCAAGGTTGAGGTTCAATTTAACTCAAGGTTACAGAAATCAATCATAAGTAATACAAGAGTCATTTTTTGAGCACTCTTAAAATAATATCACAATTAATGTATACGTGGATAGCTATAGTCCCTATTTATTTTTCTCCATATATCTATTAACTCTAATTTTTCTAGGATTTCATTCACCTCTCTTATCTCTTTCTTATTTATTTTTTGGTTTCATTTATCTAGATCTGATAGGAGAAGGTTGAGGTTACCCACTAGTATAGTTTTGCTATCTATTTCTTCCTTGAGGTCCACTAGCTTCTCCTTTAGAAATCTGGATGTTATACCATTTGGTGCATACATTTTGAATACTGATATTTCTTCATTGTTTATACCACCTTTTATCAGGATGTAATTACCTTCCCTATCTCTTTTAATCAATCTGTTTTTACTTTGGCTCTGTCAGAAATCATGATTGCAACTCCTGACTTATTTTTCTCAGTTGAATCCCAATAGATTTTGCTCCAGCCTTTCATTTTTACTCTATGTATGTCTGCCTGTCTCATGTGTGTTTCTCATATAGACAACATATGGTAGGATTTTGGTTTGTAATCCACTCTGCTTTTTGCTTCCGTTTTATGGGCAAGTTCATCCCATTCACATTCAGAGTTGTAATTATCAACTGTGTATGCCCAGACATTTTGATTATCTGTCATTGACCTGCCCTTTCTTCTTTCACTATTTCCTTCTATACCAGTGTTTTGTTTTTAATCAGTTCCCCTCATTGCCTCCCTTATTGTACTTCCCTTTCTCCCCTCTCCCTTCTTATTCTCCTCTTATTCTTCTTTAGGGTCTTTTTAAGCTACCCCCAACCCCAGTGTTGCTTCCCTCCCCACAAGTCCTTTTGGTACCCTTCTACGTCTCTATAGGGAGCAAATCAATTCTCTGCCCCAGTGGATCTGATTGGTCTTCCCTCTTTAAGTTAATTTCAGTGCACTTAAGTATTAAGTATTTCCTCTTTCCAACCTCTTAACCCTTCTAGTGTATTAATCTTCTCCCCTGTTCACCCCACGCACTTATTTATGGAATATAAATTTACTCCATTTTGTCTGTTTTCCCATTTTTCTTAATATTATCTCCTTTCCCCCCCTCTAGTTGTATATATTTTTGTACATATATTTCTTGACATTTCATCCTATACAGTTTGTCACTGTTCCCTCTAAGTAAATTTCTTCTCGTTACCCTGTTGATAATAACAATTTTTAATATTTACCAATATTTTCTTTTCTTCTAGGGAAACAAATCGATTGAACTTATTGGGTCCCTTAAAGAAAAGGGTTTTTTTCATTTTTCCCCCCACTCTCTTAATTACCTTATGGTGATTCTCTTGAGTTCTGTTTTTGGGCACCAAGCTCTCTGTTTAAGTCCAGTATTTTTCTTTATGAATGCTTGGAAGTCTTCAATTTTATTGAATGACCATACTTTCCCCTACAAAAATATAGTCAGTTTTGCTGGATAGTTGATTCTTGATTGTAGACCCAGTTCTCTTGCTTTCTGGAATATTGTATTCCATGCCTTCCAGTCTTTCAATGTAGATGCAGCCAGATCCTGTGTTATCCTAACTGTGGTTCCCTGGTATCTGAATGACTTCTTTTTATCAGCTTGTAATATTTTTTCCTTGGTCTGGTAGTTTTTGAATTTGGCTATAATATTCCTAGAAGTTGTCAGTTGTGGATTAAATGTAGGAGGTGATCTGGGGATTCTTTCAATTTCCCTCTTGTTCAACAATGTCAGGGCAGTTTTCTTGGATAATTTCCTATAGAATGATGTCCAAACTTTTACTTTTGTCATGATGTTCTGGTAGACCAATAATTCTTAAATTGTCTCTTCAAGATCTGTTCTCCAGATCTTTGGTTGTATCAATGAGGTGCTTCATATTCTCCTCAAATTTTTCATTTTTTAAATTTTGTTTTCTATATCTTTTCTGCCTTGTGAAGTCATTTGCTTCTAGTTGTTGAGTTCTACTTTTTAAAGACTGAACTCTATCCCTGGCTTTTTGGTCATCCTTCTCCTTCTGGTCTGATTTTCTTTGCAGATCATCTTTTGACTTCTTTGCTTCATTTTTGAGGTCAATTTTGGCTTTTAAGACTTTATTTTCTTGTTTTAGTTCATGTATTTCCTTTTTCAAATTGTCTTCAGCCTCTCTTGATTGCTTTTTGAGTTCCTGAAGTTCTTTAGTTAATTGAATTTTGAGATCTTCCAAAGCCTGTGTCCAATTCACTGGGGATTCTTAATTTTCTGCTATTTCATTGACTCTTTTTTTCACTTCCTGGAAAGAAGCTGTCTGTTGTAATTTCTTTTCTCTTTTTCTGTTGTTTACTCATATTTTTTCCTTCTCTGTTCTTCTAGTTTAAACAGATGGATTTAATGAGGTTTGATGAAAGATCTTCCCTCAGCTGGCAATGGAGGTTTGTAGTTACATTCTCTGCAGTCTATGGTGGAGGGGTGTTGGAGTTTCCCTGCCCTCTGAAGTCTTCTTGTCTGTCCAACTTATGGGATTAAGCCTGGATTAGTCAGTATTGCTTAATGTGCCCTGAGACTAAAACCTTGAGAGAAAAAAAAGGGGGAGGGGGAACAAGATGGAGTGTTTTTGCTGAGCTGTCCAGCAGTAGTATCCCTCTGCTCTCTCCTGCTGTTAGACCTGGTTTTCTTTTCTCTCAAAAAGGTCTGTTCTCTATCTCAGTGTGGTAAAGCCAAGCAGTCTGAAGTTTTGCTCCAGCTAAGCTGCAAACTTCTGATCGTTTTTACTGTGTTTCTCTGACTTTCTCCTCTAGCCACCTCCCTGGTTCCTGTGTTCAACTTCCTGGGTCTGGCACCAACAAGGCCCTCTCTCTGGTCTGGTGTGCCTGCCTGCCTGGAGATTTCAGGGGCTGCTGGAGGCTCTGCACAGCAATTGGGGGAGGGGTCCTGGGATTCCCTTTCTATATCCTCAGACCCAACAGTTCAAGAATAAAAGCCTTTTTCTTGAGCAGTCCAGCAGTAGGATCCCCCTGCTCTGTCCTATTGTTAGATTTGGTCCTCTTTCTTCTTGAAGCCCTTTGTTTTCTATCTTGGTGTGGAAAGGTTGTGGAGGTCTTAAGATTTGTTCCTTCTAAGCTGCCACCTTCCCAGAATTCCTAAGTATTGGTTCTAAGATGGAAGGTAAGGGTTTTTTTGTTTGTTTGTTTGTTTTAAAGAGGGCTCAGAAGCCTAAGCAACTTTTCATTTCCCACCAGTTGCACTCCACTATCATTATGCCTTATCAAAGTAACTTCTTTCCTTTTCTCCCTGCTTTTCAATTCCCTTTTGTATGTATTTTTTCTCACCAAATTATAAACTCTTTGAGAATAGTAACTTTCTTTTTCTTATCCCCATTCTTCATCACAATACTTAGCACATAGTGAGTACTTAATAATGTATGTTGTGTTGTAATGTTATATAGTTTTGTATTGTATTCCATGATATGGATAAATGGCATGACTGGGATTCCATCCTAAACCCTTGGACTCCAAATCCAAGTGGGATCTACCCAACATACCGGTCACAATTTGAATCACAAATAACAATAATGACCATTGTCATTATAATAGTTAATGTGGTCATTCTAAAAAATGAAAAGAACTTAAAGGTTTTAGTGTACTTCAAATTCAATAGATGTAAGCTGTATTATGTAACATGCAAAAAGAAATTAATTTCATTTTAGATTGTAGTAAACAATGCTTTGAGTTTTGAATAAAGAGATTATTGGCTCCCTCTACTCTGCCCTGCTCAGACCACTTTTTATTCACTTCTGGCCATTTTATTTTATTTTATTAAACATTTTATTTTTTTATTTTATTGATTAATTATGAAAAAATTTCCATGGTTCCATGATTCATATTCTTTCCCTCCTCTCTCATATTGGCCATTATATTTTAGAAAGGATATAGATGAACCAGAATTTATCGCAAGGTGGGAGACTAGGATGGGGAAAGTCTTTGAAACTATAGGAACCAAAGCAGAAAGCACTGAAGAAACTAGTTTTCTTAAGCCTGGAGAGAAGAAAGCTTAGGGATGACATGATAGCTATCTTCAAGTACTTATAGGATCATAAAATTTTAGCGTCCTTAGAGATCACTTATTTCTTGTTCATCATTTTTCACAGGAGGAAAAATAAAATCCAGAGAAGGTAAGTTATATGTCTGAGATCACACAGCTAATAAATGGTAGAGCTAGAATTTAAAGTCGAAGTTTAAACACAGATGCACACACAGAATCCAGTGTTTTCCTGTTGTATTGGGTTATCTCCAGAACTTTCATTTGGAAAAGGGATCATATTTTCACTGTGAAGCCTCAGAGAAGTAGGTCCAATGGGCAGAATTTAAGAGAGAAAAGCTCCCTAATTATAAAAAAATTGTAAAATTATAAAATGTAATGTGTGGTTTAAGAGGTAGGAGCTGGAGGTCTTCAAATGGAGGCTGGATTATACCTGTAGTGGTATTATAAAAGGGATTCCTACTTTCAGGTTAGGGTTGGATTAGGCAGCTAGGTGGCACAGTGAATAGAATGCCAGCCCTAGAATCATCTTCTTGAGTTCAAATCCAGCCTTAGACACTGACTACCTGTGCTATCTTGGGCAAGTCACTCAACCCTGTTTGCCTTAGTTTCCTTGTCTGTAAAATGAGCTGGACAAGGAAATCTCAAATCATTTCAGTATCTTTTCTAAGAAAATCCCAAATAAGGTCATGAAGAGTAGGATATGGCTAAAAAATAACTGAACTGAATAAAGAGTTGGATCAGATGACCTTCTTCCGAACTCTGTGAAAAGAAACAAAAGTTTGAATAAGTTCCAAAGTGGTTAAAATACAACAAATAAGAGTACTTTAGGAAAGCAAACATGTGTAGAGTTTTTTGTAACATGACACTCCATCACCAAACACAATGTGTGAGGTATATGGGAAGCTTTCCATAAGTACTTGCTAATTAATCATTCTTTGTAGTGGAATATTATATATGTATATGTGTACTTACATACACATGCAAACATATGTGAATAATGTATATATACAAATTATATCTATGAATATATTTATATGGATATATTTGCATACGTAAATATATACACACGTCAGAATAAATACATATATGCATACTAGCCAGAATGAGATTTAACCAAATGGAAGACATTCATTTTATCAGACTTTTTCAGTTTGTCTTCTCTCTGTGTATCATTCACTTGATAAAGAAAAGCCTATTACCACACTCATAACACCTTAGGAAAACAGGAGTTGCAAACCATTCCCTATCTCCCCAAATAGATAATAGTCTATTTGATTTCCTATTATTGCTGAGTTTAACCAGATTATATTATAGCCTGATAATGAATTTTCAAGGTGATTGCTTTAATAGTTTCCATTTTCTAAGCAACATAAATTCAAACCCTATTTTCATACTAAATAGACATGATGGGACAAGATCTGTTGTGAAAAGAACACAGATCTTTAACAGCCTTTTCAAGGGTATCATTGCACCTTCCCTTAACACTGGAGAGAAAATTCTAAGAGAGTGTGTAGAAGAAAGGCAGTGAAAGCTCACTAGTGACGCTAAGAGGTCACTGGAGGGTATTGTAGCAAGAGTCTTCAGTCTAGCCTCACTCCAAGAATATTACTTGAGAGAAAAAGCACTGAATGTATCCATCAACAAACATTTTAAACATCCACTATGTTCTGTGACAAAAAGAAAACATTCCATGTTTACATTATCCTAGGATAACTTGACACATACATTCACGTATACAGAAACACATAAGTAGCCACTCATATGTATGTACAGTATAAAATTCAAAATAAACATAAGGATTAAATAATAATGATTACATTATAATAATCTTAAACATAAAATAAGTAGAAAAGAACAGAAGGAAGTTTGGAAGGAGATAAGACAAGCATTATAGCTTTGAAAACAACATGTTTAATTTATTATATACTTTAAAAAATAAATGCAAGCTATACGTAATGGAAATTTGTGGTTTCAGAGTCAATCCTTTGTCTTTTTATAGTAATGCTCAAATTTGTTTATTTTAGAATACAATAAGTAAAAGGTAATTTCAGGATGCTTGGCACTAGTAGCTAAGAGATAAAGAAAGATTTAAAATTTTTTACAAAGTCTTTTTCTGATTGATTTGCAGAGTTCTTTGAAGTTAGTGGCTATACCTCAGTAACTCGAAGATTTTTTTCCCCAGCTCTGAAATTTTACAAGTATAAGAACTCCTGATATTGATGCAGTTTATGGGTTTAAAATGGCTACTTAGAGTACTGACAGAAGAATGACTTTTCCATGATCTTGGAGCTAGTACAAGGAAGAATTTAAACCCAGGTCTTACAGATTGCAAAGTAGCCTTCTATCTATTCCTCCATGCTCATTTAAATTTGATGATAATGATGATATGTGTATGTGTGTGTGTATGTATATACATATACATACTAATTGTATTTATTTTTATAAGTATTTATTCCTCCCACTGACCCATCCCTAACCAAGTGAACATGAACAATAAACACATACATGCATGTAGAAACACACACACATACACACACAGAGAAATAAAGCCTTATAACAACTATGCACATTCCAGTGCAATAAATTCCTAAATTGGCCACATCCCAAAAGGTATGTTTTACTCCACGTTTCTTCTCTGGCAGGGTTTCAGTTAGTCAGCTAACATTTATTAAATACCTCCTTGGTACTAGGCAATGTGCTAAGTGCTTTATAAATATCTTATTAGTCATATGGTACAGATGGAGGTCATGCCCCAGCCTTGTCCCCAGTTTTTTTTTCTCATCTTCTTACTTTCACTGAGGCTGACTGTCCTGATGACACAACCTCACCAGCTTCCCTTTCCAGGATTAGCTGCACTTTCGCTTAATCGATGGACTCACTGATCAAGATGGGGAAGTTGGAATATTCCTTCCTCCCAGTTGGCACTTCCAGACTCTCTCTACCACCATCACTCAGAAACCTTTTCCCCTTTCACATTTATTCAATTCATACCAACTACCCTATTAAAATTCTGGTTTTTTACCTACCTTGAGGATATCTCTTTCCTTAGTGATTTCAGACCTGGTTCATAGTCTTTCTTTCCTCCCTAACTCCTGCCCCTCTACTAGGAGACTTCAGTACTGATACTCCCTCAAATACTTTAACTTTCCAGTTTCTCAGTTTACTAATTTTCCTCAGTGTATTCCTCCACCTCGTCTCAGCTACATATAGAGATGGCCATTAGCCAGTCTATAAATGTTTGCTAAATTTATCTCCTCTGTGTCAGGCAGTGTGCTAAGCATAGTACAAGAAGAAAAGCACAAAGATAATCTCTACTTTCAAGGAGCTCACAGTTTAAGGGACTGGCTGAAGAAAGTATGTAAAGAGGCATATATATATATAAAATAATAAAATAGAGATTGTCTTAGGGGGTAGGCAATAAGATTAAGGAGTACTAGGAAGGATTTTTGCTAAGACCTGAAGGAAGCCAGGGAAGCTAAGATGTAGAGATGAGAAGGGAGAGCATTCCAGGCATGGGGGACAGTCAGTAAAAATTCTCTGAGTCAGGAGAAGGCATGTCCCATGTAAAGATTGGCAAGGAGACAATGTCACTAGATCAAGGGGTACATAGTAGAGGAAGGGCAGGTGTAAAATTTGAGAAACATGGAAAGCTATTAAAGGGCTAGGTTATAGAAAGCTTTAAAAGTTGAACACTAGATTTTATATATTATTTTGGTAATAGTAGGGAACCATTAGAGTTGAATGAATATGAGGGCTGAAAAGATTAGGTTTTTGCTTCAGGATGGTCAATTTGAT
Organism: Gracilinanus agilis; assembly: GCF_016433145.1. NCBI lineage: Eukaryota > Metazoa > Chordata > Mammalia > Didelphimorphia > Didelphidae > Gracilinanus > Gracilinanus agilis. The sequence goes on from NC_058133.1 coordinate 365,816,135, forward strand.
AGCTGAGTAGAGGATGACCTGGAGTGGGAAGAGACTTGAGGCAGAGAGTTCAACCATCAGGCTACTGAAATAGGTAAAGTACGTGATGATGAGAGCCTATGCTATGCTGGTGCCAGTGTTATAGGGGAGGAAAGTTGTTATGAATAAGGTAGAAAAGATAGGACATGACAACTGATTGGATATAAGAGGGGGTATGAAAGAGTGAAGATTCAAGGGTGACATCTAGGGTGCAAGCCTGTGTGATTGTTAGGATGGTGGCATCCTTTATTTTATTTTTTATTTTTTTTGGATTGGAAAACTTTATTTATTTATTTATTTATTTAATAATGTTTTTCTATAGTTCCATGATTCATGCTCTTTCCCTTCCTCCCACCCCAACCCCCATAGCCAATGAGTAATTCCACTGGGTTTTTCATATGTCATTGATCAAGTCCCATTTCCATATTATTAATATTTGCATTAGGGTGATCACTTAAGAGTCTACATCCCCAATCATAACCCCATCAAACCATATGATCACAAGCAGATGTTTTTCTTCTGTGTTTCTACTTGGTGACATCCTTTATGATAAAAGATAATGATTTCATTTTAAGATGTCTACAGAACATACTATTTGAGATGTGCAAGAGAAGTGAAGGTGGAGATAGTGGCAGAAGTCTTCTGGGAGATGTGAGATGAGGAATAAAGAAGAGAGTATGTGTCGGTGAATGACCTCAACTTTTTCAGTGAACTATGAGGCAAGGTTCAACTAAGAGGGTGTGGGGAAGGGAAACTATGAGATGTTTATGAAAGAATGAAAAGTGGAGTAGCTGGGTAATTTAGTGGGTTGAGAGCCAGGTCTAGAGATGGGAGATCCTGGGTTCAAATACGGCCTCAGACATTTCCTAGCTATGTGACCCTGGGCAAGTCACTGAACTCCTATTACCTATCCTTACCACTCTTCTGTCTTGGAACCAATACATAGTATTGATTCTAAGGTGGAAGGTAAGGGTGTGTTTTGTTTTTTAAAGGAAAGAATGAAAAGGTTTGAAAAACACACTGTAGTGAGTGGGATAGTAAGTTAATTGGGGAGGTGTTAAAGGCTTGCCTTGCAGCAGCTGAGGCTCTTATTAATATTATGTAACATAAATTTGTAGTGAACCCAGTCAATATGGTTTCATAAGTTTCATGAACTTTGTTTAGCAGCACATGAATAAGAAGCACTGTCTACTGAACAGGCAATATAGAGAGTGGGAGTAATTCAAGGCTGAAGCTTGGCAGGGTAATATTGGAGACAGGATAAAGGGACAACTTGTATCAAGAGAAGAGGATCAAGTAGAGTTGGACTGGTTCATCAAGGAGCCAGGATAGGTAATAAAGAATATTGCATCCCATTCTGAAATAATGACCTGGAAAAGAACTGAGTGACTGAGGTATTGGAGGATGGTGAGGATGAAGAATAGTATTTGGGGTTGGAAGGCAGAAGGTTGATCAGGTAAGGCAATTTCAGGGTTCATGGACATGGAAGTGATACAGTTGTGGATATTGATAAGATCAAGAGTATGACCATCTATATGTAGCTAAGAAAAGCTGAAGGAGATGGGTCATGGGAATGAGTAATTTGAGGACTTAGAAGGGTGAGGGTGTTTAAAGTTTCAGGATATATATGTTGAATTCCCCTAGTATGTGGAAATAAGTTGGAGAAGGGAAAAAATTTTGTAAGCCAGGCATGAACTCACTGAAGAGAGAAGGAGAGCATCCTGGAAGTTGATAGAAAACAACTATCAGAATTTTTATTAAGTAGCAAGTATAGATTGAGCAAATCTCAAAGGAGGAGAGATACTGAGTATTGAGGTTAGACGGTGAAAAAGGAGGGAACAGTATGCAATCCAATTCACCCACTTCAACCAATGAGTTGGGTGTAATGAGTGAAAGTGCCATCAGCACTGAAAAGGATGGCAAAGGAGGATGTGCAATCAGGAAAGGGCTAGTAAGAGTCAGAAGATGGAAAGAGTAGGAAAAGATAAGATGTAAGATGAAAGCCAGTTTATTACCCATGGAACAGGCATTTAAGAGAAAGCAGTTGTAAAAAGGAATTCTTTAATCCTTTTTTAATTTAGAGGGGGACCTAGAAGTCCTCTTATCATAGAGATATATAGGGATTAACTAAACCATAGAAACAGGATGGAGGAACCATAGAGACAGGAAGGGAGGTAGGAGAAGGGTATAAAAAGGAGCCAGCGGGAGTTGGTTGATCTGTTAGTTACTGACAGTTAGGGCTTGCAGTTGTGGGGAAGCTGGCTGCTGGGCGTGAGTTGGTCATTGAAGGTTGGTTGCTGGAGGTGTGTTGGGTTGTTGGTTGACTTTTAGTTGCTGGAATATAAAGGTGGGCCTGAGCTTACTGAGGGGACTTTTTGGCTTTAGCCTTCAGAGAGGCTTTTGGACTTTTTGAACTTTTGGGGAGGTGGCTGGTCTTCGTTGACAGACCTAATTGGGGTTGGATTAAAGACTGATTGGGTTGGTATTGATTGGGCTGGATTGGGTTGGAACTTTGTGGGGTGATTGTTATTAGTGGTAGTTATAGGCAGTAATTATAGATAGTTATAGTTATAGGATAACTAAGATAGACATTAAGAAATTTTCTTTCTCTACCTCTTTTCTATATTTCTCTTCTTTACTATATTCATTTTACTATATTCTTTCACTATCTCTATTTTAATTAAACTAAATTGTTAATTGTTAAAAGCTGCTTGAAGAAATTTTCTTTTCTCTGGCTTAAAGGGATAATATTAATTTGCAACTCTACTATATTCTCATTAAAACTTAAATTATTAAAAACTTCTCTCTTATTTTGTCAAAACTCCTAATTTAGTGGAAAGGGTGGTGGAATGTCAAATTGTAGGGGGTGGGTTGAGAAGGATAGCAATAAGGGAAGAGACAGTGGGAGACTGAGAAAAGGGTATGGACAGCGAGGTGGGAGGGTTCAGAATCCCTGGGATGGGTAGCGTATGACTTTGTTAATCATTGAAGAATCAGTTCAGGTAGGTTATTAATATCCCTAGGAGTTTAGCTTCAGAGTGTAGTCCTTTAAGGTTTTTAGGCTACTCAGGGAGGGGACCAGTGGAAGGAACTTATGGAACATTATTTCTTTTCTTCCTTTTCAGGCAGGTCAGGGGATAGGTTAAGGGTGCAAAACTGAATGTTATATAACACTAACTACTCTGGCCCCCACTTCCTGAGAACAACATATGTAACATTTTAACCCTCTCCCAGGATTCTCTGGTATTCATGAGAAAATTATAGTGGTGTCTAGTCTCTGACACTGACTCAAGCCCTCATTAATTGTGTTTCCTAAATTTTAGGAATCCATAGTACCTCAGTTCCATTTAACCACTTAATAGTCAGACTAGCTTTTACAAAGAAATATTTAGCTCAAAGGTATAGCAAAAGCAAACTTGCAGATATTGGCTATCACTCTCCTTTTCTGTGTATTATCTACCTCCATTAGAAAGAATTTAGGTTCCTTGATGGCAGTTTGTCTTTGCTTTTTGTATTTGTATGCCCCAAAGTACAGAGCTTGGCTATTAGGAAACATTTAATGAATTATTTTTTAGAAAAGTTAACATGGTTACATAATTCATGCTCTTACTTTCCCCTTCACACCCCCCCCCCCTCCAGCTGTCCCCCTAACCCTGCCATGGCTGATGTGTATTTCCACTGGTTTTAACATGTGTCATTGATCAAGACTTATTTCCAAATTGTTGATAGTTGCATTGGTGTGGTAGTTTCGAGTCCACATCCCCAATCATGTCTGCCTCAACCTATGTGCTAAAGCAGTTGTTTTTCTTCTGTTTTCACTCCTGCAGTTCTTCCTCTGAATGTGGGTAGCGTTCTTTTCCATAAGTCCCTCAGAATGTTTGTTTTCTTTACAGGGAAAGAGCACTGGTCTAGAAATCAGGACACTGGTTCTAGTTTTGATTCACCCACTATCTTGTTATATGACTCTGAATGAGTTGCAGTCCTCATTTTCCTCATCTGTAATATGAGAGACTTGGATTAAGTGATTGCCAGAGTTACTTCTAACTTTGACATGTGATCGTTTTATGCAGATGTCTAATGACAGTCAGTCTTCTAAAAGAGATAATGGATTCCTAGATTTAGAGTTAGGGCTCTTGAGAGAACATTTGATCAACCTGATCATTTAATAGATGAGAAAATCAAAGCTCATTAAAGAACAGAGACTTGCCCAAGATTACAAAATATGTAATAAATAACAGAGTTGGCTTTTGAACTCTGGTCTTTCGAGCTGGAATCTTTCTACTAAAACTATTATTTTAGTGTTTCTAGATTTTATTCCATCTCAAGACAATTCAAGCATAATAATTCTTATATATATTTTATCTAATTGAATTAGATTTACTTTTTGTTGATTTTATGTATTTAACAATATAGTTTTAGATGTTTCCTTGGCTTTATTTATATTGAAGCTTAAATCAATCATGATGGATTTAATTAATAGATTGGCTAAACTATTTGCGCTGGATTAACTATTTCAGGAGACCCTATCCTTCTGATACTAGGCTGGTAAAATTCATTCATTCATTCAATAAACATTTAAGTCGCTATTATATACAGTTCTTCACTAGACCTGGATTCCAGATCCATAAACATTTATTTAGTAACTACTCTATACAAGTCACTGGGATAGGTGTCAAGGGTGCAAAGACAAAAAATGAAATAGCACTTGCCTTCCAGGAGTTTATATTCTCCTGGAAGAATGTAATATATGCCTGATATGTATAGTAGAAGAAACCTTGAGGAAGGAAAGAACACAAACAATTGAGAGGATATGAGAAAACTATAGAGAAATTGGCATTTGAGTTGTCCTTTGAAGCAATACCACCTAGAGGCAAGAAGAAAATGCTTATGTAAATGAATGGGAACAGGATGTAGGGTGTCATGTCCAAGGAATGGTGAGAAGGCCATTGTGGCTGACAAGTGTTTTGTAAAGGGGAAAAGAATGAAATAAGGCTAAAAAACAAAGTGAAAGACATTGTAGAAGTTCTTGAATGTCAGGCAGTCTTTATAATCTACTGTATTCAGAACAATCTCATTATTTTTCAGGTGATAGCAATTAATTACATTTCTACCCCAAACTCTGGCAGAGCTAGGAGGGACAGTGGATAGAGCTTTGGGCCTGGAGTCAGGAGGACCTGAGTTCAAACTTGGCCTCAGATATTTACTAGCTGTATGACCCTGGGCAAGTTACTTAAACCTGTTTGCTTCAGTTTCCTCATCTATAAAATGATCTAGAGAAGAAAATGGTAAAACACTCCAGTATCTTTGTCAAGAAAATCCCAAATAGGGTTATGAAGAGTAAGATATGACTAAAATGACTGAACAACAAAAACAACAACCCTCCAAATCAATTCTGTTTTCCAATATATTCTTACGTATATACACATCTGTATATATAGTATATATATTTTAATATATCTTTTTGGTCCTGACAGGGAAATTTTTATAGTTAACAAGCAAGCATGGTTTATGAACATATTTTTGTTTTATTCATTTCTAAAAATATATTTCCATGTTTACCTGATTCATTTTCTTTCCATCACCTCTTCCCTCTCCACTCCTGGAGCAGATAAGCAATTCTACTGGGTTATATAAATGTTATTACTTGATATCTATTTTCATATTATTCATTTTTGCAATAGAGCAGTATTTTAAAACCAAGACCCCAAATGATGTCATATGTTTTTCTTCTGTGTTTCTACTCCTATAGTTCTTTCTCTCGATCCCTCTGGATTATCCTGGATCATTGTGTTGCTATTAGTAGCAAAGTCCATTATAACCAATCTTTCCACAAAGTTTCACTTTCTGTGTACAATGCTCTCTTGGTTCTGCTCATTTCACTCTACATCAGTTCATGGAGCTTCTTCTAGTTCATATATAAATCCTCCAGTTCATCATTCCTTACAGCACAATAGTACTCCATCACCATATATACCACAATTTGTTTAGCTATCCCCAATCTAGGGACAACCCTTCATTTTCTAATTTTTTGCCCCCACAAAGAATGCAACTATGAATATTTTTGTAGAAGCCTTTTTATTATCTCTTTGGGGTACAAACCCAGTAGTGGTATTGCTGGATCAAAGGGCATGCATTCTTTCATATTTTTGTTAACTGTAGACCTGGTATTCCTTCTTGATTATTATGTAAGTGAATTCATGACTAACGTCTTTTGAATCCAAATTCCATGAAAAGAGAACTGGAGTCATAAGATGTGGTTTGATTCTTGATTCTAATTTAAAATTTTGGACAAGTCACTTCATCTCTATTAGGCTCATTTTCCTTATCTATAAAATGACAGAGTTAGACTAGCTGACCTCTAGGTTCTCTTTTTGGTTCTAAAGCCTAGAAATTTATTTAGGATTCCATAGAGTATCCCAAAAGTTTCAGGGCCCTTTCAAGCTATTGAAAATTTAACACATACATTTAGATATACTTTACTTTGAAAATAATTTCAGTGTATTGATCTGTTTGTTATCTATTTTGTAGAAATTTAACAGGTTGGGTTTTTTTTCCTGTTTTATTTAGCATGGATTTATGCTGTGAATTCTTATAAGTGATTTCCTAGCATCATATACATTCTCACGGGGTCACTACATTTAGAATTAGAAGAGATGTTAGTCATCATTTAACCCAATACTTTCATTCTACAAATGAGGAAATTATAGATAGCCTAGGAAAGTGAAGTGACCTCTAAAGGGTGACATTGCTATGAAGGAACAGAAATGTCATTTGAACTCTGGTTTTCTAGCACTAAATTTCATGATTTACACATACTCATTTCCCATTGACCTGGCTTGTGAACTAACTCTACATGTAACGTTCTATCTCCATAGAGTTTGTGTATATATGTGTATATGTATATATATGCATATATATATGGAGATAAGACAGATATACAAGAAAATACAAGGTCTTTTGTTTATTTGTTAGTTTTGAGAAAATACTTGTGATGAGAATGAGAATCCCAGACCCCTTGTCTTTTTTTTTTCTTTTTTTTCCCCTTGTCTTTTTTAAAAATGTGACCCCAGATATTAGAATTAGTCGATATTTAGCAAGAGGAAGTAATTAATCTGGAATAATGATTGACTAGTGATTAAAAGGATTACAGTAACTATATTTTATAAGGTTATTAAGCAAACTGAATGTAATATATCTAGTTGTATTCTCTGTAACCTCCTGTTAGTTGTCATTTTGGCTTAGGAAAATACCTTATGTAGGGGTTGCTAATTGAGCTAACCTTTAATAAAAGCTACAGCTTCTCTGAGAGGGAGATCAGAAGGGAGTATTTTAGGTATGGAAGATAGTCATTGCAAAGGCATGGAAATGACACACAGCATGGGTCCTGGATTCAAGAAGAACCCAATTCAAATCCAGTCTCAGACGCTAGCTATGTGATCCTGAGCAAGTCACTTAGTCTTTGCCTCAGCTTCCTCATCTATAAAATGGGGATAATAGTACCTACCTCCCAGGGTTGTTGTGAAGATAAAATGAGATAATGATGGTAAAGCATTTAACTCAGTCCCTGGAACCTAGAGGGCACATAATAAATGTTTTTTATTTTTTAAATAGAAAATTAATTTGAATTAATTAAAAATTGAAAATGGAATGCCATGCTAGTTTGATTGTATCGTAGAGAATATGAAGAAGAGTAATCTGCACAAGGCCATAAAAATTATCTGGAGACCGTATCTTAATTATATAATTATTATTTATTAAATAGCAGAGAGAAAGAAGGAGGGAGGGAGGGAAGCACAAGCCACATGTGGCCAGCTAGATCTTTCATCTGCCTCCTCTGCAAGCAGCCCAAGCCAGCCCAGAGCCAGATTTCATGCCTCCTAAATCCAAGGTTCCAAGAAAAAGGGGCTGACCTTCTGTTCTGTCAATTTATGTGCTTTGTGATATCCCTTTTCTGAACCTCTCTGATTGGAGGACTCATACCTCAGTCAGATAAGAGACAGGTTTTCCAGATGCCAGGAATATCCATGGGGCATTTAGAATGGCCAGGCACCGTACATGAGCACTTTTCTTTATGTGGCTCTGTTTAGCTTGTTTAATTACTTCATCACCCAAGAGAATTCTTATTTACAGATAAAATAAAGAACTTGTTTCTACCTGCCTCAGCCTGAGGGGGAAAGCCAGTTTCTAGCTTCAGTCTAATATCAAACATTTTTTAACTTTAAAATCAAACAGTTGTTTTGGGGGCCACAAAGGGGTACAAATTAAGATTAACTTTCCAGGGGCAGCTGGGTAGCTCAGTGGATTGAGAACCAGGCCTAGAGACAGGAGGTCCTAGGTTCAAATCTGGCCTCAGACACTTCCCAGCTGTGTGACGCTGGGCAAGTCACTTAACCCCCATTGCCCACCCTTACCACTCTTCCCTAGGAGCCAATACACAGAAGTTAAGGGTTTTAAAAAGAAAAAAGATTAACTTTCCACATCTAGAAAAATGGATTTGAGCCAGATTGTGAAGATGGTTATTTTGTATGGAGAAACAAGGATCATTTTCTCCTCTTACCACTTTCTACTTGACAGAAATACATCCTAAGAGAATCCTTAGAGTAACATGAATGAAAAGTAGAGCTCTTGAGCGGCACCTAAAAGTGAATGAAAAATTAGTAGGAATGATCTAGAAGTCACTCAGTGTCAGTTCTTGACCTGGAATCTGGAAATTCATGTTTTAAAATAAAATTGATTATTTTATTACAATACAATTGGTTTATTTTGTAAATATATACATTTTATGCTATTTGTTGAAAAATAATACTCTGAGGCGAGATCTATAAGCTTACCAGACAGGCAAAGGACCCTATGACAATTTTTGAAAAGAATGTGAGTTCTTAGGTTAGAGAGGGCTAAGATATTTATATTTGTATTTGATTTCATGGTATTTGCATACTCATAACAGGGTTTAAAAACTGAGGGAGGTAAAATGTAAATCAGGAATCTAATTTTGGTTCTCTTAAATTTTTTGCACCAGAAATATTGCCTCATCAGCGGTACTGTTATCCAGTGTCCCTAGATTTTGTTGTCTTTATTTATAAAATGCTAATGGACTAGTAACTTATTTATCTCAAAAAGCTAGGATAAAATCCTAGTTATAGAAGAGACTCTGGGAAGTCTTCCAGTCTAGTCCTCTCTCTATATAAACTAATCTACTTTAGTTAAAAATGAGGCACTTTTGTCTAAAACCAAAATACTTTGAAGGAAGATTTTTTTTAATTTTTAAAAAAACATTTATTAATACTCATTTTTAACATGGTTACATGATTCATGCTCCTACTTTCCCCTTCACCCCCCCGCACTCCCCCCTCCCATGGCCGATGCACATTTCCACTGGTTGTAACATGTATCCTTGTTCAAGACCTATTTCCAAATTGTTGATCACTGCATTGGTGTGGTAGTTTTGAGACTACATCCCCAATCATGTCCGCCTCAACCCATGCGTTCAAGCAGTTGTTTTTCTTATATGTTTCCTCTCCTGCAGTCTTTCCTCTGAACATGGGTAGCATCTTTACCATAAATCCCTCAGAGCTGTCCTGTGTCATTGCATTGCTGCTGGTACAGAAGTCCATTACATTCGATTTTACCATAGTATATCAGTCTCTGTGTACAGTGTTCTTCTGGCTCTGCTCCTTTCACTCTGTATCAGTTCCTGGAGGTCTTTCCATTTTACATGGAATTCCTCCAGTTTATTATTCCTTTGAGCACAATAGTATTCCATCACCAGCATATACCACAATTTGTTCAGCCATTCCCCAGTTGAAGGACATACCCTCCTTTTCCAGTTTTTTTGCCACCACAAAAAGCGCAGCTATAAATATTTTCGTACAAGTCTGTTTATTTATGATCTCTTTGGGGTACAAACCCAACAATGGTATGGCTGGATCAAAGGGCAGGCATTCTTTTATAGCCCTTTGAGCATGATTCCAAATTGCCAGCCAGAATGGCTGGATCAGTTCACAGCTCCACCAGCAATGCATTAATGTCCCAATTTTGCCACATCCCCTCCAGCATTCATTACTCTCCCCTTCTTTCATTTTAGCCAATCTGCTAGGTGTGAGGTGATACCTCAGAGTTGTTTTGATTTGCATTTCTCTAATTATTAGAGATTTAGAACACTTTCTCATGTGCTTATTGATACTTTTGATTTTTTTACCTGAAAATTGCCTATTCATGTCTCTTGCCCATTTATGAATTGGGGAATGGCTTGATTTTTTATACAATTGATTTAATTCCTTGTATATCTGAGTAGTTAGACCCCTGTCAGAGTTTTTTGTTATAAAGATTTTTTTCCCAATTTGTTGTTTCCCTTCTGATTTTGACTACATTGTTTTTGTTTGTACAAAAGCTTTTTAGTTTAATATAATCAAAACCATGTAATTTACATTTTGTAATTTTCTCTAACTCTTGCTTGGTTTTAGAATCTTTCCTTTCCCAGAGATCTGAAAAGTATACTATTTTGTGTTCCCTTAACTTATTTATAGTTTCCCTCTTTATATTCAAGTCGTTCACCCATTCTGAATTTATCTTGGTGTAGGGTGTGAGATGTTGATCTAAACCTAATCTCTCCCATATTGTTTTTCAAATTTCCCAGCAGTTTTTGTCAAATAGTGGATTCATGTCCCAAAAGTTGGGCTCTTTGGGTTTATCATACACTGTCTTGCTGACATCATTTACCCCAAGTCTATTCCACTGATCCTCCCTTCTATCTCTTAGCCAGTACCATATTGTTTTGATGACTGCTGCTTTATAGTATAGTTTAATATCTGGTACTGCTAGGCCCCCTTCCTTCACATTTTTTTTCATTATTTCCCTTGATATTCTTGATCTTTTGTTATTCCAAATGAAATTTGTTATAGTTTTTCCTAATTCAGTAAAGAGTTTTTTGGTAGTTTGATAGGTATGGCGCTAAATAGGTAAATTAATTTGGGTAGAATGATCATTTTTATTATGTTAGCTCATCCTACCAATGAGCAATCAATGGTTTTCCAATTCTTTAGATCCAGTTTTATTTGTTTGGAAAGTGTTTTGTAGTTGTTTTCATATAATTGCTGTGTTTGTTTTGGTAGATAGATTCCCAAGTATTAAGGAAGATTCTTAAAACTTCTTTTGTGGTACCTATTCTACATCATTCCAAACTTTCTCATCTTCCATTTTTATGAAGTTTGTTAATTGAATAAGACCTCATTTTCTTTTCTTTATCCATACAACCTATCTTTAAATTTCTGTGTAGCTCTAATAAATGTGGAATGGGAACTGGCACTACAAAGGAGGGATCCACAGAGCCTGGGATTCATGGCTTGTCTTATCAAGTGTTCCTGAAGCTCAAGGTTTTGTCAGCTTTCTTACCACTGGTTAAAAACACTCTTACCCACGGTTATAAGGTAATATCTGCAAGGAAAAATGGAGCAATGATAAGCTTACACACTTGAGATCTGAATATTGACACCTCTGTGAGAACCCACATTAAATAAAAAATAAAAACAAGGACTCTGTAAACTACCTGGTACTTATGGATTAATAGATTGTGCCTATTCACGCAGGCTAGAGTATTAATGCAGTGATTCTGATAATTCAGGCCAAAAGTATTTATTGACCTGAACTATCAAGATAATCACACCATTTTCTGCTTTAGTCTGCCTGTGTGATATAGCATATTGTCCTTTCTTTCCAAGTGACAATTAGATCTTCACTAATAGCAACTCACATACACATATTCATAGGCAGAGGCTTTGGAAGATTTTTGCAGAAATTATCTTTCCTTAGGAGCTATGTGTTATATATATCATTATTTCTAGTTAATGGATGCAATTCAGGGAGATTAAGTACATTGCCCATGGCACATAGCTAGCATATGGCAGAGACAAGATTTGATCTAGGTCTTCCTGACTTCCTGATAAGTCCCACAATCTGGCTACCATGTAATGGCAACTTGCTGCCCTTTTCTAATATCCTGAGGGATCAGAGGAGTTCCTTGTCAGTCTGATGAACTAGATGAAGTGAGCCTTTACTTGAGATTTTCAATAGTAGCTTCTTATGGAAGAGATGGCACCTACTGGAGGAAGTTTCTAAAAATGAATTATTTGGCTCAGAGTATTGTGGGAAGATGTCATGGGATGAACTGTGTGGGAGGAAACATCCCTTGTCTTGGCTTTACCATTACTGAGAGTTCTTTTAGGTGGGTAGGAATTCTTGTAGTGGTAGAAACAGAAAGTTTTCTTCTATTGCCATTTCTGATGCCTCACTATTGACACTCTCTGCTAAGGTAGAAATAATCATCACTGACTATGGGTTGTACTCCTTCTAGATGAATTGAAGCTATATAAAAACTAAAACAAATAATAAACCACTACAAAAAAATCAGTAACAAGTTGCCACAAAATTTCTTTTTTAAAAAACTCTTACTTTCTTTTTAAATCTCCTTTTTAAAACCTTACTTTCCATAACAACTCTAAAACAGATGGACGAGGGACAAGTAAATGGGTTTAAGTGACTTGCCCAAGGTCACACAGCTTGGACTTGGCTAAGCCTAGATTTTAACCCAAGTCCTCTTAACTCCAGGCCTGGTTCTCTATCCATTGTGCCACCTAGCTGCTCCTACAAACTCTCTTTCAGCATTGTTCAGTTACAGGATGGGTTGGATGATCTCTGAGGTCTCTGACCTTTAGGATTCTGGGATTCTTTAAGTCCACTTTAATGAATACACAAGACTGATTTGTAGGGGCCAACTAGATGGCTCAGTGGATGGAACCCTAGGCCTAAAGACAGGCAATTTTGGTTCAAATATGGCCTCAGACACTTCCTACGTGTGACCATGGGCTAATCATTTAACCCCCATTACCTTGACCTTACCACTCTTCTGCCTTGGAACCAATATACAGTGTTGATTCTAAGAGAGGAGATAAGGGTTTTCTAAGTTATTAAGATATATATATATATATATGTATATGTATATATGTGTGTGTATATATAATATATAAGATATATTATCTGAGTTATTAAGAGCATATCTCTGTGAATAGATATTGTTAAAGCCCTTGACAATGCTTTTTTAAAAGATCTGCTTTCTGAAACCTTGTTAAGCGTATATTTTCCCTCATGAGTTCCTTTTTTCATAAATAGAGTACAATCACACTTTAGTCCGGTTCCTGCCCAGGCTTCTTCGGGTCCTGAATGAATGACCTAAGAATTCTATAAAAATCTAGGGGGAATGAAATCTTTGTCTTAAGTATTTGAAGGTCTAAAATGTGGAAATAGCACTAGACTTGCGTGCTTGGCCCAAGAGTTCACCACTAGAAATAGTTCAAAGACTGCAATATTCTAAAGGAAAAGAACACTGAAGAAAGTCACCAGGACTGTCATTAGAACAGTGACTAATGATGAATTCAGTGGCCTACTAGTGATTCATACTTCCCTTTTCACAGCAGAGAGGTGCTAGTCTCATGTTATAGAATGAGGCATGTGTTATCAGACATGGCCAATCCACTGATTTGTTTTGGTTAGTTTCACTTCTTAGCTTTAATAATAGCTAGCATTTATAGCTACATAAATTTGTGTAGGTTTGCAAAGAACTTCAAAAATATTGTACCATTTGATCATCCCATCTACTCTAAAAGGTAGGTGCTATTATTATCCTTATTTTACAGATGAGGAAACAGAAGCAGACAGAAAGTAAATGACTTGTCCAGAGTCACACAGCTATTGTGTCTAAGGCCAGCTTTAAACTTAGCCTTCCTGACTCCTGGTCCAGTGCTCTAGCCACTGTGCCACCGACTACCACTGTTTAAAGAGAGAGATCTTCTAGGACAAGTCATTGGGAAGTATCAGGGATGGGGAGAAAAAGAGCATTAATAAGAAATTTATATAATTTTAATCTAATTTAATCTAAATAATCTAAGAAATTATGAATTTGACAAAAACAATTATTTTTTTTTAAATCACCAATTGGGATGGAGTTAGAACAATGAAATATCATTGAGCCTTAAAATGTGTTCCTGTTTAGAAGATACCCTGTCTAGTGCCTGAATACTAGGTGACTCCTTGAGAAAGGTGTGGGAAGAGGGGAAGAGTTTATTGCCTAGGATGGAAGTATGGGAAAACCTATTGGTGACATTGGGAGTAGAAGGGAAATAGGGAAGGGAGCAAGATATGAAATGCCTCAGGACTTTGAGAAGATCTATGGGTTATGTAAGGATGGGATTTTGTGCAAAGGAGATGGAACCAAAGGAGGAGAAGGCAGTTGATGGCTGTTGCTGGCAGTTGAAATCAGCAGAGGGTTCTGGGGAATTTCTCCCAGGAGGAAAGAGAAGCTGAGGGCTGAGGGCTGGGAGGAGTGAAAAGGCAGAAAAACCCAGCTCTGATTGATCCAGAGGCCTTGCTGAGGACCTTTCTTTTGGAAATTGAAATCCTAATTCCCTGATCACAGTCATTTCAACACTACTCATCCTTCCAGACTACAACCATCTAGTCAGCTAAGATTTTGGACTCCACTGGGAGTAATCTCTTAATCTCCTTCACCCATTACCCATCTTTGCTGAGAGACCCTTTTCAGTCAAAGCTTACAGTTAGCAAAAGGATTTAGGTTGTAAAGAGCAAGGGCATCTCAGGAGAGCTTACTTAAATTGAATGTGGCCCAAAAAAGAGAAGACCGAGTTCAGAGTGTAAAAATATTACTCTTTTATGCTTCAATAAGTTGAAGGTAATAAGGGATAAAAATGCAAAGAAATCTAAGAGGAAGATCATTTCAGATATGAATAAAGTATTCCACTGGAAGTTATTCTGAGGCTCTAAGAAATTTAATTCTATATAAAAGTCCATTCAAGACAACAAGCTTGCCTGAGGGCATAAACGGAATACCTTTGTTCTTAAGTGCTCATTTCACCTGACTCACAAGGAAACTGGGAAATGTAACTGGTTGGTCTTCATACTTTAAGGAAGGCAGATCTAATCTGGAAAATCAATGAATATGAGACTATACTTCTTCCACGCCTCACGTGGGAGATGGCAAACCTTTAGAGTTGAGTCACTGAGGAGCAGAACTAGAAAGACTCCTATCAATCCTAGATTAAGAATCTTTGCCTTTACTAAAAATCCCAGTAGCATTCCATCTGAGAAGAGCTGTGTCTCCTACAACTCAGGAGAGCTGAACTAGGTTCAGTGTGGCCAAAAAAAGAGGAAATGTAGTTCAGAGTTTTAAAATATTATTCCTTTATATATCAGCAAAGTTGAAGGTAGTAAGGCATAAAAATGCAGACAAAGAAATTTAAGTGAGGCTATTCAGATATAAACAAAGCATTCTACAATTTAACATGAAGTAAAAGAAATACTTGAGGTCCAGAAAGATGTTTCCTGCTTCCTCAGACAACAGTGTAGCTGAGAATAACACTGGCGCTAGCTAAGGAGGTGGAAATAAGGGTGAACTAGAAGACTAACAGAATGTCTTAATGGATGAGACTAGAGGAGTAAACTGAAATGAGACCAACAACAATATGAGAAATGTCTTAAAAGCAGTTAGGTTAAAATGAAGCATATGAGATTGTGTCTCCTTATGATCCTAAGGAGTATATTGTTAGTACTCCCAATCTTCTCATTCATAAAAAAAGGTGTTCTTCTTAATCTTGGATCTATGGGGTCCCCAGAGATAGATTTCAGGGGACCTCTGATCTTAGTGGGGGAAATACATTCCCCCCCAATATAATTGGTTTCCTTCATAATGCTAAGTATTTTTTTTTTATGAATTTTAAAACATCATTCTGAGAAATAGCTCTTAGGATTCACTATACCGTGAAAGAAGTTCAGGACCCAAAATAGACTGAGCACCTCTGATCATGTTATTGTGGACATTGTCCTGAGTCTAGTAAAATAGTGCCTATTTTCAATAGCAGTGTGTGTGTGTGTGTGTGTGTGTGTGTGTGTGTGTGTGTGTGTGTGTGTATTGCTATAGTAGACACTTTGGTGGTAGAGATACTAAAAAGAGAGGAGAAAAGAAAGCCCCCGAATTCTAAGGGAACAGTCTTTAGAAATGGCTCTGTGTGCCATTTTTCTTCCCGCCAAAGAATATTGTATCCTCTCTTGCCTGGGAACCCCCAAGAAGCTTAAAAAGAAACCCAAGAGCCACTCTGATGGAATAAGATCAGCAATAATGGTCCAAAGCCCCTTTTCTCAAATTGGGGAGTTTAAATATCAGCTAGCCTCTTACTCCCTGGGCATCTTTCCTCCCCCCTCTCCTCACAAGAGGATGAATTAATACCAGTCCCCAGATCTAGGTTCTTTTCTCCCTTTCCCCTAGTGCCTGGTCTTGCTAGACCCAAATAAGAACCCTATAAAGGCCCGCCAGATTCTACTGATCTGGGGGGAGAGGGTGCCCATTCCTTTGGGGCCCCAGTGAAGTACCCAATTACACCCAGTGGATCTGTTTTCCTCATTTGTCCTGACTGCCTTTCATTTGTATCTCCTTTTACTAAATCTGGCTTGCTTTACTGTCTTGTGAGCTCCATGCTTTCTAATATTGTACTAAACCTTCCCAAATCTGTATTAAGACAACCCTTTCCCCCACCCCACCCCCCAATCTCTTGTATGCCATCAGTTAATAGTATATCAGAAAGACTTCTATTTAGGTTACAAGGGTTCCACCAAACTATCTAGTCAAGTTAGCTTAATATGGGGGCAGTTCCTTTCACAGGACACTGTGACAACATGACTCCATGGGGCAATTTCCCACTTTTCTCTCAGTAAATACAAATGCACACTAGGGCAGAAGTAGAGCTCGTCCAGGAACACAGAGGCACTTCCTCAATGCTAATCTCAAATATTTTGACCTAGAGGAAGATACAAAAGGAGAAGCCCATCTGGGGAAGAATTCTCACTATTGAGAGGGGAATTACCCTATTTGCATTGGGGAATTCTTGCGTGAATGTCACAGCTGTGAAAATATGAAAATGCTTTGTTGATCTCAACAAAACTGAACAAGGTAACCAATCAGATTAAGAACATCAGCAGTGTTTTCCAGCAGTAGTACTAAGGGGTCAAGAATAACTGCTTTCATGGGGAAAGCTGCTGATGAGAATACGGTCCAACTGGACCTCTTTTGTGGTTGTTTCCTTGTGCCACACACTTGGACCCTCTCCCTTCTTGGTCTCTCCGTAGTGATAGCTAGTTCAATTGCCTGTAATTATATGGTGGGGATGGTTTGTTCCAACTGTTCATCAGTTTGTTTGCTTCCTGTAGGCTGTTGATATTCTGGTTCCTTGTTGCTAGCCATAATAAAGTTATACTTCCGTGCATAGGAGCAGTCCTAGGTCTGTTTTGTCATAAACTACTGAAGATAGAGAGGGGAAGGAGAAGGAAAATGGGGCAGGGGAGAGAAATGGAGGCAGGAAGAAAAAGGAGAGCAATGCAAGGCAAGAGGGGTGAAAAAGAGGGAGAGGGAAGAATAGAGAAAAAAGGAAGCAAGATAATTGAGAGGTGGGAAGAAAGAAGTGAGGGGGAAAATCAGTGAAGGAAAAAGCCATCTGTGAGTGGCTCTAAGTAGTCAAGTTATAGTAATAACTGGGCTTTACATCAAGAATTTCCCAATTTTATAAAGCAAGTGTGTATTATTTCATTTCTCTGACTCATGATAAACGTGCTTATTTTCTCCAGATGTCACAGTTGCTTCAAACAGAATTCCGTATGCAGAAGGAGGTGTCTTTGCCAAGCTAAGGAGCTGCAAATAGGACACTATAGAAAGCAATTTTTTTTAATAGGGAAAATCTGCTAAACATGATCTATCTGGTTCACTTATTTTGACAAGTTCATTTCAGTTTTGATTATAACATTTCAATGTAAACTAGCAGATGTGCTATAAAATTTTATGTGAAGTAATGATGTGTTTAATAATATGGGACCACTGAACAACTCTAGGATCCAATTTTTTTTCAGCAAAGTAAAGCAAGAGTGGCTAATTTTGTGTAGATATGTGTATAAAAATGATTAAGTCTGGCCTAGTAATGTGAAAATTAGTGGGTTCCTCCTATACAAGGAATTTTTATTCAATTCATGTAGAGTGAGGTACAGCTGACCTTAGATACTAGCTATGTGATCCTGGATAAGTCACTTATCCTTGTTTGTCTCATTTTCCTTGTCTATAAAATGAGCTGGAGAAGGAAATAGCAAACCATTTTAGTATGTTTGCCAAGAAAATCCCAAATGAAGTCATAAAAAGTTGGATAAGACTCAAAAATGACTGAATAACAAGAAAAGAGCCACAAAATGTGAAAATTAGAAGGGACCTTCCAATCCAGCTACTTTTATTGTTAAGGAAGCTGAGGATCTGAGAAAGTTAGGCAGTTGAGTTGGTGGCAGCCAAGACTAATGATAACTAACAGTTATTTAAGGTTTAAAGTACTCTACATATGTCATCTCAGTTTACTCATCTGTAAAATGAAGGACTTGGACTAGGTGACTGCTGAGCTTCCTTTTTGATTTAGATTTACAAACCAATACTTTGGGTTCCTACAACAACTCTATGAGATCAGTGCTAATATTATCATCCCCCTTTTACAGAGGAAGAAACTGAGACTGCAAGAGGTTACGTAACATATTAGGGTTTTCAGAGTAAGAATCTATTTAAGGCAGGATACAAACTGAAGTCTCCTGGCTCTCAATCTAGCCCTATTTAAACTAACTCATGATACCTCATAAATATATTTATTGAGAATCTATCAATTGCTTTAAAACAAAAGTTAAACCCTAGGGAGATAAATAAGACAGAGGCCCTATTCTCATGGAACTTGCAATCTAGTAATAAGGGAAAGAATGTAGCCTGTAGATATTTAGGCTACATTTTTCAGAATTTTTTCCTAAAAAAAAAGCTAAATTTAGTTTAAAGATACAATTATGAAAAAAAAGTTCTTAATAGATATGAATAAGTACTTTTTTCTCATATTTTCTTTATAGCAATTGGTAAAACACAATTACTTGTTTCTTGAAACATAAAAAAAATCTATAGATCTTGATAGAATTCTCCTTTCTTCATGTTTATTGTCTTTTTCTTCATATATATGTTAAACACACCTGGAATGCAGTTTGGAACTTTTTTTTTGGTAAATATAGAAGATATAATCTTCATCGGATATTGTAGCTATGCAGCACATCTGGCATCACTATAGTCTAATGTCTAAGGAAAGAATTCTTCATTTGCAAAGCACAGGAGGACCTGATTTCCATTCCCTATTTAGAGGTGCTGCTCCCACCTTCAGGCAGGTTGAGGAAAGAGCTAAAACAAATTTTTTTAAATATTGGTAGCCTGGCATTCTGCCAAAATGGGTGTTTTCCCCCTAAACGTAGCTACCACAAACATCTGGGAAGGAGAGATAATAAGAGACAGTTCCCCGTAAAATGTGGCACAATTTAATAATGGTGATATTTCAAGAGGACTTTTGTTCAAGTTTGAAGTATTTCTTTTTTTTTTTTTTAACCTTTACTTTCTATCTTAGTAACAACTATAAACAGAAAGGTGAGGGTTAGGCAAATAGGGCAAAATGACTTGTCCAGGATTACACAGTTAAGAAGAGTCTGAGGCCAGATTTGAACTCAGGTTCTCTTGTCTCCAGACCTGGCTCTCAATCCACTGTGCCACCTAGATGCTCCTGAGTATTCTTTTCTTTGTGTTCAAGTTATTTTTGAAAAGATTCTTTTCATGTCTTAATATCACCACAGATGTTCTCCACTCATTTTTATTATAAATGGTGAGAGGAAGGGGTTTGGGAAAGAACTGAGAACATTGAAATGGTGTAGCTTCATTTATACTTTGACAGTGGGTTTTGTTTTAAATCCTGGCCTTTCGAATTTGAGTTTTATTTTATTTTATTTTTAAACCCTTACCTACCGTCTTGGAGTCAATACTGTGTATTGGTTCCAAGGCAGAAGAGTGGCAAGGGTAGGCAATGGGGGGTCAAGTCACTTGCCCAGGGTCACACAGCTGGGAAGTGTCTGAGGCCAGATTTGAACCTAGGACCTCCTGTCTCTAGGTCTAACTCTCAATCCACTGAGCTACCCAGCTGCCCCCTGAATTTGAGTTTAATATTATTTACTTTTCTTGTCTCAGATTCCTCCTTATCTAGAAATGGAGGAAAATTATATTTGTGTTGCTTTTTCTTTAGTGTTATGCTAAGGAGTTTAATTTTGTAAACCTTAAAATAACATGTAAATGCAAATTTATTATCAAATTATGCTGGGAAGGGTAAGCAATGGAAGTATTATTTTCATTTTGTAGGTGAAAAATTTGGGCTGAGAGAGAAGTGACTTGCCCACAGTCACACAACTAGTAAATATCTATGCAAAGATTTTAACAGAGGTCATCTGACACCAGTTTCAATGCTATTTTCTACTACACCATATTGTCAGGTGTGGCTGCCTCATTTCACCTTAACCAAGATAAAATATACATGATTCACAATGTGCTTGCTAAAAAACAAAAGGATAATTCCTTCCTTCCTTCCTTCCTTCCTTCCTTCCTTCCTTCCTTCCTTCCTTCCTCTCTGTTTAAGCCCTGATCTTCTGACTTAGAATCAACACTGTGTGTTAGTACCAAGGTAGAAGAGTAGTAAAGGCTTGGAAATGGGTGTTAAGTGATTTGCTCTGTTACACAGCAAGGAAGTGTTTGAAGTCACATTTGAACCCAGGACCTCCAGTCTTTAGGCCTGGTTCTCAATCCACTGAGCTACTAGTTGTCTCCCAAAAGAATGACTTTCAAGCCTCCTTAGCATTATTCAATTTATATCATGTTTTTCTTCCACAAAAATGAACCACTGTTGAGTTACTTTATTACCCATTGGGAGAGGATATTTATTAGTCCTGAACTTGTCAGTGCACTTTCTAGAATTCTACACAGTTATTGACTTCTGAACATTTTCTCATTATTTTCTACAAAATAAGCCCTAGGAGGCAGCTGGGTGGCTCAATGGATTGAGAGTTGGATCCAGAGATGGGAGGTCCTGGGTTAAAATCTGACCTCAGCCACTTCTTGGCTGTGTGACCCTGGGCAAGTCACTTAACCCCCATTGCCTATTTTAAAAAAAAGAAAGAAAGAAAGAAAAAAGAAAGTAAGCTCTAGCTTCTTAATATAGTTACTTCATCATATATAGCAAAAGAGTTGTTTGGTCACAAAATTTGATACCAAGCTCCAAGCATATATTATTTTAAAAAAAATGTCATTTCCAGGATGAAACTCTATTCACATTGACAAAAGAGGCATTGTTGGTACCACAGGAATCAGGAAATTCCACAATTAACTTGATGATCACACCTTTATAACTTGCCAATTATACAAGGTTTCTAGCAGAACTCTCTTCTGATATGTCTAGTCTTAATTGTATCATATATATCATCACATGTATAGAATTTTTTATTTAGTGCTTACAACTACATGTTAATCTGAAAGCTTAGAAGTCTTATGGGGAAAACCAGGGAAGTTAACTTAAATATTAAATGTGGGTCCAGAAGGGTGTGTAGGAGACAGGAATGACAAAAGAAGGGGATTTAACAACAATAATATTAGATATTTATGCCTTAAACTGGTCACAAGTGGAGATACCAGATTATATTTTATTGCCACTGAAAGTTTTGATTTTCGAAGACTTTCCTGACCCAATTCCCCAGACTAATCAAATTCACAATTAATTGGCTAGGATCTCAGATACGCCTATGTCTTGAACTGGGTGTGGAGGGGCGAGTAACATATTAGCAATTTGAAGAATTCAAACCATCATACTCTATCAGTACTATCTATCTGCCCACAGATTTGGCTTTTATGGGAACTTATATTGGCGTTGGAGAATAAAATTATATCAGTCACAAATAAAGCAATACATGAGCATTGTTTACATGAAAACATTGACTAGAAGTTGCATTTGTTGCATTTTGTTTTGTTTTGTTTTTTTTGTTGGAATTAATTCTGATATTGATAACTGTAATGTAAGCTAGCTAATGTCAGGCTACTTATAGCCCACCAAAGTGCAGTTATTTTTCTGTAAAAGATAACTAAGAAGCCTTTCAAGAACTCTATACTGATTTTTTTTTAAATTTTTTAAACCCTTAACTTCTGTGTATTGACTTATAGGTGGAAGATTGGTAAGGGTAGGCAATGGGGGTCAAGTGACTTGCCCAGGGTCACACAGGTGGGAAGTGTCTGAGGCCGGATTTGAACCTAGGACCTCCTGTCTCTAGGCCTGGCTCTCAATCCACTGAGCTACCCAGCTGCCCCCCTCTATACTGATTTTGCAGAAGAATTCCAGAGGGAGATTTTCTAGATTATGGTGACTCCTCCTCAGAATGTCTTGAAGTACATTTATTTCCATCTTGAATTGTTGCTATAAATGTTAGTGCTCTATCTTGGTTATGTCAGTTCCCAGATAATGTTTTCCTGACAGTGATTCTATACTTAACACATTTGAGTTTAAAGAACCTAATTGTCACCATCACATTTTATCACCCTTACACAAACAATAAGACTGAAATGGTGGTGTAAATAACTGGTTGCCTTGAAGTTAATTATTGGAGCAATTTGACCATTAACTTTTACTATACTTCTTTTCTTTTGAACCAGACCTCGGGCTTTGGACCAATGATATCAAGAATATCCAGAGAGGAAACTACTTCTACCAAGACAGGCTGGCACCTGCTCTGGAACTTATTATTTTGTAGAATTGCCTATTGCACTAAGAAGTTAAAGGATTTGCCCAGGGTCACACAGGAAGTAGACAGCAGAGGCAGAATTTGATCCTTGGTCTTCCTGACTTCAAGACTAGCTCTCTCTCCACTATGTAACTTTGCCTCTCAACATGTGTTTTATTACTTAATATTTATTACTTAATTGTTATGATTATAATAACAGATAGTTTGGAGAAGCAGATAAATGTTTCAGGGCCAAATAGCGCTTTAAGTCAAGAGCCAGAGATTGACAGGCTACAGTGAGGAAAGGAGGGGGTAAAACACTCCTGGCTCTCAAACCCCTCCCCCTCTAACTGCTTCTGCTTCAGTTGGTAATGAAGACAGGAATAAGATTCTTCTGGTAAGTTTCTCTTATGGCTGAAACCCCAATAATGTTCCTTTCTTAAATTTATATTCCTCTCAGGTCAGTTAGAGGAGATATATAGAAATTATTTATCTAACTGTTGAGGACAGAGAAGATCTTAAACTGGCAGCCAACAGGAGTCAATTTAGAAGTTCAGACTGAATTGTAAGTATCTTCCAAATGATTATCAGGCACAGATTTGAAGATAAATGTTATATTAGGAATTAACAAGGAAAATTATATAAATTCAGGAAGGGTTTAGGATATATGAAAGGTGCCCCTAAACTGTTAAATTGATGCCCCCTTCCTCCTCCTCACTGGAGAAGATGAAGCACTTAACTAAAACTGGCTTTATTGCTATAGATAAATATCTTACTCTCTAATTACTAAATAATTATATAATTATATTAATGAAGAATAGAATTGACAAATAGGCTAACTCTATGAGTAGAAACTACTGGCTTATCCTACAATGGTTTCTCAGGAGAAACCCCAAGTCAGGAGAAACAAGCAGAGTATCTGCTCACATCCAATCCCACCAATTAACTGTCTTCAACCCTTCTCAACTGCCCCTCACCCAAAGTTCTCCAGGGGGGTCCCCTGGAATTCTGGGTGAGGCTCTCCCTGTACCTTTGCAGGGATTCCATGCTTTGCATCTGCACACAACAGTAAATATTAATATTATTTCATATTTATTAAAGGAGTTACTTTGGAAAGATGTCTCTGGACTTCCCTCAAATATCTCTATCCAGACTTAGCCGAGTATTTACAAGATAATCAAGAACAAAAAAGATGGATGCTCTTGTGTCTTCACTTTCTCTTTGTTCATTTTTGTCACAAGAGTTTTTCTTAACAATTATAGAGCAAGGCTAAGATGAATTCCTACCAATATAATTTAAATCCTGAGGTCTATGAAATTCAAACTCAAGCATACAGAATGTCCAATAGGAGTATCACCATATTAATTAGGAATGAGGAACTTCATCCTTGGTGACCCAAAAGTAAAACCACTACCATATATATTTTCTCAAGCAGAAATTCTCAAACTTGTTGGTTTCTGGACTCTTTTAGACCTTAAAAACATTTGAGTATCCCAGTGACCTTTTGTTTATGTGAGTTATATTTATAAATATTTACCATGTTAGAAATTAAGAAAGATAAAATTAAAAAATATTTATTAATTTATTTAAAATACAATAATAAACTCAATATATATGAAGATAAATAACAGGTTTTATAAAAAGTAACTACATTTTCCAAAACACAAATACTTAATGAGAAAAGTGGCATAGTTTTACATATTTTTGCAAATCTCTCTAATGTCTGGCTTAATAGAAGACAGTAGGATTTTTATAATTGCGTCTACATTTAATTTGTTATGAGATGTTTTAGTTGAAGTATATGAAGAAAAACAGGAAACTACATAGATGTAGTTGGAAAATGGAGGAGAATTTTAATAAGTGACATCTTAGTATTATTATGAAAATAGTTTTGACCTCAAAGACCTCCTGAAAGGTCTTGAGAACTCTGAGTCTATGGACCACTCTTGAGAACTGCTATTCCAGAGCATTCATTCTTAAATGATTTGGGGGCTGGGGAGGGGATTGGTGCTACTTCACTACCTAGAAATTCATGAGCATCATAAAGTAGATAAAACAATAAGTATTTAAGTACACAATTGCTGAAATATAGTCACTTGACATTTCTTTTAAAAATTCTTTTCGAATGCTTTATTGTTGCCTTTTGTTTTTACGCCAGCTATTTCCCCTTAAGTGCCCTCCCTTAAATTGAACCCTCTCTTAGAGGAAAGTAAAACATTTAAGTAAAACCAACAGAGACAGCATCTGCATCTGACAACACATACCACATTCCACATCTGTTGTTTTCCACCTCTGTACTGAGAATAAGGAGGACCAAGACTGTTCATCACAATTAGTCAGAGGTAGACTGCTCTTTAGAATTATTTTTGTTCATATTACTCATTATGTATGTTGTTCTCTTGTTTCTGTTTGTTATTTATCACATACAAGTCTTTCCAGGTTTCTTTAAACTTATCATGGTTGTGGCTCATAGCACAATAGTATTGTCTTATATTTAAAAAAGACAATTTCTTCAACAATTTATAAATCTTTGGCTCTTCATTTTGTTTCTAATTATGTTTTCTTTGTCATCACAAGAAGTGTTGCTACAGAATGATTGTACTATAGATCTTTCTGACTTTGATCTTGGGAAATATGCCCAGAAATAGGAGTATTGGGTCAAATGTTATGAAGAGGCATTGATTTTTTTTCTCTTACATAATTCCAAATTGTTTTTCAAAACAGAGAAACTTACAATTCTACCAATAGTGGGCAAATCACTCCCCCTATTTAGGTCTCAATCTCCTGTTTTACAAAATGTAAATTTTCCTAGATTAGCTCTAACGTCCCTTATTTAAAGTTAAAAAAATCTATATTGATCTCTTTTGCTTTTATATCAACTATGTTTCCCAATGTATCCACCTTCTTATTTCCCCATTATTCATATAACAAAAAAGAAAAAGATAGAAAAAATGTTCAGCAAATTAAATATTGAAAAAGTCTGTAATCATTTGTGGTGTTCCCCACCCATAGTTCCCTACATCTGCAAAGAAGAGAGGTAAATATTTTTTCATGACTTTTCTTTGGAGCCCCATTTGGTCAATACAATTTCAAAGTATTAATTTTTAAAATCATTTAATTGCTGGATTTTTTTATTTACATGATTGTGATCTTAGTTATTGTTTTCCCAATTCTTCTTTCAGTTTCATCAGCTTATGTCCTATGCTTCCGTTTCATTATGTTCAACATATCTTGCAGCACAATAATATTCTAATACTATATTCATGTACCATAGATGCTGGTTTAGCCATTCCCTAATCAATGCTAGCACTAAAGTACCACTACAAATATTTCCATGCACATAAGGCTTTCCCCTCTATTTTTAGCCTCTCTATGGAATGTCTACTAGTGGTATAAGTAGTTCAAAGCATATGTAATAGGTAATAGTAATAGCTAACATTTATGTGACACTTTAAGGCTTACAAAGCAGGTAATGTATTATTTCACTTGTTCACAATAACTATGAAGTAGGAGGTATTATTATCTTATTTGAGAGATGAAGAAAATAAGGGTAAAAGAGATTTACTGATTTAACTAGGAACACATAAGCAGGTAAGTATCTGAAGCAGGATTTGAATCAGGTCTTCCTGACTCCAGATCCACAGCACTTTATCTATATAGTTAGTGACTCCCAACTCAGCTCTAAATCATTTCCCAGAACAATTAGAACAATTCACAGCTATCCACAATAGCAGATAGGTGTTCCTGTCTCCGTATAATCCATCTAACATTTATAATTTTTGCTAATCCCATGATTACTCTGTGGGGAAACCTTTGGGTTGTTTTAATTTGTATATTTCATATTATTAGCAATTTAGAGTATTATTTCATACAGTTGTTGATAGTTTGCAGTTTTTTGGAAAAATTAGTTTTTATCTTTTCACATTTTGTCTATTGGGGAATGGCTTTTGGCTTTATATATTTATAATAATTTCTCATTTTTTTAGATATCAAATTTTTATCAGAGATGTTTGCTCTGATTTATTCCAGTTAATAGTTTCTCTTCTTTTTCTGGTTGCATCAATTTTGTTTGTATAGAAGTATTTAATTTTTTCCTTCTTTTTAAAACCTTTTCCTTATATCTTAAAATCAATATTGTATATTTGTCCACCTCTACTTACTGTCTTTCGAAGTTCTTTCCTTCCTTTAAGGTCCAATTTGCTGGTGCCATCTTCTCCCTGAATGTTTCTCTCCTCTCCACTTCCAGGTGAAAATGATATTTCCCCTTTCGATTCATCATAACACTGACTGGATTATTCATTTGTAGTCATCTCATGTTTCCTTGTATGATAATTATTAGAATACATGACCTTCCCCCACTAGACTGTATGTTTCTTGAGAGCAGACCTATGTCATAGCCAGAGATATGCTGGTAAATGATTGACAAATGGCTCTCCAAAAATGCATGACTGGCCTTTTTACTTTAGACTGCATTAACTTTTTGTCCTTTACTTAAGTCTAGAATGGGGTTCATCAAAAATCTGACCTGCCACCTATTTCTGTATTGCCCGCAAGATTTTTTTTTTTTACATTTTTCTGACTCTAATCCCAGAACTCAATCCACTATAATACCTAGCTGCACAGCTAATAACAATAGTTAACACCTACTATGTTCCAGGTACTGTGTTAAGCACTTTAGAAATATTTTCTCATGATCCTCATAACAACTCTGGGAGGCAAGTGCTATTATTATCCCAATTTTACCAATAGGAATACTAGGCAAACTGTGGTTAAGTGACTTGCCGAGGTCATATAGCTAGTCATTGTCTGAGGCTTTTTCCTGTGTCCAGACCCAGAACTCTATCCACTATTCTACCTAGTTGCCCCAGAGATCCAGAAGAACTTGATGAAATGTATTTCTCTCCTCTTGAGATAAAAGTGGTGGACTACAGAAATGAACAATATATGTCTGTGGGTATGGAAGTGGTTGATAGTATAGAGTCATACATGCTTGGTATAGAAATACTGGACAATAAAAATGAAACACATATTGTCAGATATGGTTAATGTGGTTTTTTGGTTATACTTTATTTTCTTTTTTTAACAAAGGAGGATTCTTTGGAAATATCAGGAAAAAGATTATTTTTAAGTATTAATAACACTTAAAAAAGACAATAAAAGTACAACATAGACTGTCATCCTTAAGGGATTTGAATATAATGTGCAAAAAGATCTAATTTTAGGGGTAAATGCTCTGACCACTTTACCCTTTTTCTTCAATTCTTTAAGGATTTTACATTGCTTTTTCCGTCAAATATAAATTCCTCATGTTGAGTTTGTGAGCCTTTCTCCAGTTTCCTCTTGGTAACCTTGTTTCTATCACGTCCATCTGGGCTCAATTCTTTAGTTTACTGAAGTCAACTATTTCTCTGATAATTACTTCATTCCCTTCTCATATTTTTTTTCCCTTCTGTTCCCTCAAGCTCTCATGCTATTTATATACCTCCTTCTCACATATATTCCTCAGTCAAAACTTTCTCAAAGTCCATGTGTTCTGGACATCGATAGCGTATTTTAATATGTTTGTGAAGAGGTAACCCATCTACCTGCAATCATTTAGGATCTGTTATCTGACATATCTAATCTAAGACTGTTGAATTTCAGTTATGGTTGACAGATCATTCATTTCACCACTTAATCCAAAACAAACAAAAATTCAGTTTACTAAATAAATAAGTAGATATCTAGATGATTTCAAGTGCTGGGAAATCATCTATATATCTACTTATTTATTTAGTAAGGCTTGTCAGGAAGACCTGGGTTCAGATACCACCTTAGATATTTGCTATTTTAACCTACCTGAGTCTCAGTTACCTGATCTGTAAAATGGGAACAATAACAACTTGTCTCTTGTTCCAATAGGATTGTTGGTATTGTTCTAAGGGTCAAATGAGATTTTTTTTTGTGTGTGTGTGTTTAAAATGCTTTGCAAATCTATGTAAATACATTATTTTTATTAGTAGTAATAATATTTATAGACCAAATAAAAGGGTAGGTAAGGGCCAACAAATGCCAGTGTCATGCTTTGCAGGTCCTCAGTGAATTTAGTGAAAGTTATTGACAAAATTATACTCTTTCTCAGAGACAAAGTTTTTTGCTTATTTTATATTCCATTCAGGGGTAGCTAGATGATGCAGTGCCTAGAGTACTTGGCCTAGAGTCAGGAAGACATGAATTCAAATCTGGTTTCAGACACTTACTAACTGTGGGACCCTGGGCAAGTCACTTTACCTTGTTTGCCCCAGTTTCTTCATCTGTAAAATGATCTGGAGAAGGAAATGGCAAATCACTCCAGTATTTTTGCTAAGGAAAACCCTGAATGGAGTCATGAAGAAATTGGTTATGATTTAAATAGCTGAACAATAACATATTCCATTCTCCTTCATGGTCGCTAGCCCATTGTGGTCATTTGAAATCAAACAGTACTGACCATGGTGGAATATGTAAAGGATAACCTTGGGGAATGAGGTTTGACAGAATTTAGATTTTTGAGTTAGAAACTAAATAACGAATTTCAAATGGGATAATTTGACAGGGTTATAAATGTAAAAATGAAAAAAATGAAAAAGAAAAATGAAGATGACCACAACTATGACAATGATGATAATGATAAGTTGAAAATAGAAAAAAGGACTAGATCAATAGCCTGTTATCAAACCTTAACTGTTTTCTGTTCTGTTGCTGTTGTGCAGTTGTTTCTATTATATCCTACTCTTTGTGAGTAGGGGGATTTGGGATTTTCACATCAAAGATGCTGGAGTGGTTTGCCATTTCCTTCTGCAGCTCATTTTACATATGAGGAAACTGAGGCAAACAGGGTTAAGTGACTTGCCCAGGGTCACAAAATTAGTAAGTATTGGAGGCCAGATTCAAACTCTGGTTTTCCTGACAATAGCACCTTCTAGCTATCCCATTGCTACTAGCTACGTAATTCTGGACAAATCACTAAATTTTCCCAGGCCCCAGTTTCCTCATCTGTAAAATGTAGGAGTTGTGATATATGATTAAGCCTAAGATCTCTTAACTCTAAAATTATATGATGTTAAGACTGATACTGTCTCTAAGCCTCAGCTCTACAGTGGATTAGATGACTTTGAAACTATCTTTCAGATTTTAAACTGTATAGTAAGATTTAATTACTAAATCACTACTTTAATTTCAGATATCTATATGGGGATGAAAGAATATAAGTTTGTTTATTTCATCAGAAATGCATCATTTTGTCTTCTAAGAGATAAGGAAGCTTTTTGATCAAGCACTGTTAGATTGTTTTTGGAAGTTAAGCAAGCATTGAAAAAAAACAAAAAAACGGTTAAACCATCTTATTTTTACACTTGGTTGACTCCTAAATAGCTACTTTTAGCTTCTTCAAAAATTGGTCATTATGGAAGACTAGTATAATTTGAATGTTTAAGAAATTAAGTTGGGTGGTGAGAAAAGGATAGAAGAGTCATACTTCTTACCCATTCTACTATAGTAGTTCATCTAATTGATCTACCTGCCTCCAGTCTTTCCAACCTCCACATAAGCTATGCAATCTATTTTCCTAAAACATAAATTTGATCATGCACCTCTTCTGCTCAGAGGTTTAGGGCTCCCTCTTACTCTAGGACAAAATAAAATCTTCCCTGCTTGTCTTTTAAAGCCCTTGACAATCTGACATGTCTACTTTTTTACACTTATTGATCCCTTCCCATACTTTATATTCTGCTCCCAATATATATGTGATCTCATCTGTTGTTTAGGAACCTTTGAATGAGATTTCCCACATGCCTGGAATGTTTTTTGTTTTCATTATCCTTCACAGAATCCCTGACTTTTGTTAATTGCTGTTAAAGCCAAACTCATCCATCCAATCCAAAAAACATTGATCAAGCACCTACAATGTGCTAGGCACTGTGCTAAACACTAGGGATACAATTAATAAAAAGGTTGTTAGTCTAATAGAGGGACAAAACAGATAAAAGGAGGCAGGAAAGCAATGTGTGTGTGTGTGTGTGTGTGTGTGTGTGTGTGTGTGTGTATGAACAACAGGGGATACCCAATATGAGGTTATTTTTTCCCATGGGGTTTAAAGCAGGCAGGCAACAGATGCAATGTGAAGTGAATCCAATCCAAAAGCACAGTTTCTGTCCCCTATAAAGGAAGGCATTGGGAGGAGTTTGGTATTGTGTTCTACAGCTTTCCAATCAGTGGGGACAGCTGAGGGAGGTGGTATCAATCAAGAAGGAGGACAATTAGATGATGCCATTAGAGGTGATGAGCTTAACCTGGAGAGGCATCTTGTTCAGTAGAGATGAAACCAGGTAGAGCAGCAGACACAGAGTGGAGTGAGACTAATGTCATCTATAGGAAGCCAGTATTAATTTCCTTATTTTATGGTTTCCCACTCTCTAACTTCACTCTATGTTAATTTATACTTATTTATGTACATGTTTTTCCCTCTCAGTGGAATGAAAGCTTCTTAAGAATAGGCGTTATTTTGTGTCTTTGTATACCTATCCCAGCAAAAATCTGGGACATAGGGATAGGGATAGGACCTGATCTTGTGACTATTGGTATAGAGAATTCCAAGTAAGGAAACTACCAAACCAAGTTGGCACCTTGCAGTGATGGCTCTGCCTCCTCTTCCCCCTCCCTACAGGCAAGGTCCTTATCTGCTGGCAGAGCACTCCTTCCCTCGGTAAGGAACAAAGCAACAAGTACGAGATAAACATGCTCCAGGAGGTGAACTTTGTGTGAACTTTGAAGTTTTGCTAGAAACCAGTTTCTGGGAATTATTTTTCACTGAGCTATCCCGCATATCTCAGCTTGTGGTTTTTGCCTTTATATACTCTAGCTTGCCTAATAAAGATTGTCACTATACACTCCACATAGTGTCCATTGTTTTCCTTTCTCTCCTTCGTTACCCCAGGTGGTCGCTGCAGGATTAGCTACCCTCGCAGTAGGAGACCGCAGCACCTTTACTATAGTTTATAGTTTTATAGAGTTGTCCAGGGTAATGGGAGATCAAGAATCATAGAGACAATATATCTATAGACAGTATGTCCCTGCTTCATGCTGTGTCCTGGTATGTGATACATAGGAGGTCTTTATTAAATGCTTATTGAATGAATAAATGAATAGAAAAGTAACCAAAAATTCATATGCTACTGGTAAAAGATTTAGCTAAAACTTATATAAAACACTTTTAAAAAGCACACAAAAATTAAATCTTACACAAGTGGCTCATTACCATAACACTGGACACCAAGTTGCCACCTGATATCTCCTTTCCTATTAACATGCTACTTGATGCTTCCAGAGGGGGAAAAAAAGGCACACGACTATGCCAATTGAATTCACTACAAATTTATGTACTCTAACATGATGGGGTCCTAGCCGTTGCATAGCAACCTTTTTATTCTCCCTTGATTTATTTTCACATGCTCCATAGTGATGATTCCCACCTCAGACTTCTTATTTTCTCTCCTCTCTTTTTCCCTCTCAAAGAATCCTATCCCCCTGTTCAGAAAACAGGGGCCCCAAGCAATGAATTCTCTATTCTTTCCACTTTTTAAGAATGTCTCTTCATAATAATCTCATTCTTTCCTTTGCACCAGTCTTGAAAAGAGGTAGACCTTTCTGCCAAAGCTAAATAAATTCCATTACAGAACATTCCATGTGTTTTTGATCATATATCCTCCCATCTTGAGCCCATATTCTTTTGGGAGCTTATCCTCTCAATCATTCTTCCTGTCCTCTCGTTTTTAACCAATCTTTATCCATTGGATTTTTTTTTTATTACCTACAGATATGCCCAAGTCTTCTCCTCTTTAAAATAGAAATCTTCTCTTGACCCAGTCATCCCTTCAAGCTATAATTCTATATCTCTTCTTCCTTACACAGCAAAACACCTAGAAAGCACTGTCTATATCCAACCATTCTAACTTTTCTTAGGGTTATCAGGAATCTGTCTGTCTGTCTCTGCCTGTCTCTCTCATAATAGAGGAATCTCTTTATTTCCAAATTCAATGGCCTTTTCTCGGTCCTCTTCCTCCTCAAACTCTGAACTCCTCCTCTCTCCTATTCTCTTCTTTATTTATGCACAGGAAATTTCTCCAAGCTTAAAATATTCTCCCTCTTCACTGCCTTCTCTTAGAATTCCTATCTATGTAATGGAATACTATTGTCCTGTAAGAAATGAAGGGGATAGTTTTAGAAAAAACCTGGGAATTATATGAACTGATGCAGAAGTGAAGCGAGTAGAAGAACACTGTACGTTTGTAACAGCAATATTGCAACAATGATCAACTGTGAAAAACTTTGCTACTTTCATTGATACAATGATTCACAACAGTTCCAAAAGATTCATGATGAAAAATGCTATCCACCTCTAGAGAGAATTGATAAACTATGGGTACAATTTGAAGCACATTTTTTTCACTTTATCTTAGCAGGGCTTTTTTTTTTTTTGGCAATTTGTCTAATATGGAAATATGTTTGTGTATCATATGTATAATGGCTATCATATTTCTTGCCTCCTCAGTGGCTCAGGGAGAGAATTTGGAAAGGAAAACAATTTTTTTTTAATTTACAAAATGAAACAAACCAACAAAAAAAATTCCTATCACCTTTTACTTCTTAGCTCAGATGGCTCTCCCACAGGAATTCTTTCGTGCATTAGTAGTACAATCAATATAGCTTTGGGCTTGGAGGCTGGAAGTCCTGAATATAAATACAGTCTCAGTAATTTGCTAGTTGTGGGACCTGGGGAAAGTCACTTGACCTCTATTTGCCTCTATTTCTGTTACTGTAAAATGGGAGGAAACAATAGCATCTATCTTGCAGGATTGTTGTGAGGATCAAATGAGATTTTTGTAAAAAGCATTTAATATTAGTTCTTGGCACATAATAGGCACTATAGAAATGCTAATGTTTTTTCCTTTCCTTTCTCTTTTCCTTTTCCTCAAGTTGTTTGTGCCCTGTTCAAAGATTAATTTTTGTATATTTTGCATTTCCTTATCTATGTAGACATCATTTCCAAGGTGGAATGTAAGCTCCTTGAGGACAGGAACTGTTTTATTTTTGTCTTTGTATTTCCAGCATCTCACATAATACTTTGCACAATGTATAGTAAGTACTTAACAATTGCTTGTTGGATTATTGAATAAAAATAACCAAGCTGAGATTCTTATCTATAACTTCTTCCTCAAAGCTCAATGTTTTTTCATAATACCAAGACTTTGGGGCCTGAGGTCCCTTAGACCATTTCTATGGTCCACACTACTGACTCAAATCCCCTGGTTCTTGCAGGGACCATTTAGTTCCCAGGTCATCAAAATTCTTTGAATCTTAAGGTTGGCTGAAACGAAAGTCAAGAAAATGTTAAAACATTGGGATCACAAACTATGCAGCTATTGGAGCCACAGACAGCCAGAATCTTATGAAACAAAGAGCATCTCTGGGAAGGCATGGACAAGTGCCACATAGGATGAAATGGCATAGATGGGTTTCAGCCAATATTACTGCAGAGAATACCCACATCAGTGAGATCACAGGTCCACCAATGGAACTAAGAACATGTATATATTGTGTAAATCATTTCATTTAGTTACCCTGTGTGGGATGGGTGGTATGAAAAGAAAGGTCTGGGGGGAAATGCCCTTGGCTAGAGGGAGGGAGGAAAAAAAGGAATTTGAGCTGTCTGCTTTTATAGCTACTCAAATCTTGGATACAAGTATGTAAATATCCATGCAGACAGATTTTATACTGATCATAAAATTTTACATTTGCCACAAACTTTTCTTGATTTTATGCCAAAGAATTTCTCCAAAATCAGATGCTAAAACAAATCTTCTGCATATCCCTTGTGCTTCTCTGCTACATACATGGACATGAGAGAGCACAGAATGTTAAGCTAGAAGAGACATTCCCAATAATCTTGTCTATCCCACTTCTCCTACAGAGGGAGGAAATTAAGGAACAGGGGCTTAAGAAAATTAACTTAAGGAAACTAAGACCTACAGAAGTGAGTTGTCCAAGTTCACATCATGCTAATTAGTGCAGAACTGAGATGAGAACTTAGGTCTCCTGCCTCATTATCTATGCTCTTTCCTGTACACCATAATTCATCTTCCTGATCTAAAAGGCTATGGTAACAGCCCAAATCCTGCCCCACCAGCAGCAACAAACTTTGAACAGTAAAAGGGGAAAATACTTTAGAATATGAATTAGTTGGAATTAACCTTAATTAATTAAATTAATTCATTTAACCCCATGAGAGCCAATCTTCTACATAATGCTAGGTAAAAACAACTAATTATCTCTCTCTCTCTCTCTCTCTCTCTCTCTCTCTCTCTCTCTCTCTCTCTCTCTCTCTTTCTGAATAGCTATATATAAATGATATGAATGTATTTTAATGTAATGTGAAAAATTTAGTTTGTCATCTGCAATATTTATCTCAAAAGAATGTATAGTTTCTCATCCAAGTTCTACCATTTATTAGACATGTTGAACTTGGTCAACTTACTGAACTGCTCAACCTCAGTATTCTCATGATTAATATGGATGTGATAATGCCTCTCCTGACTCTTTAATACATGTTTGAGAACCCAGTGAGGGGATAGAGAATTTGAAAGCCCTTGGAAAGTAATTCCGTTTGATCATCCAGTACTATAAAAATATAAGGAATTAACCCCAAATTTCCAGATGTTTTTAGATGCCCAGTTGATTAGCTATATTTTTCATTGTTCATCTAGATCCTTGTTACTGGGCATATATATTTCTCTAAATCATGATCCTTCTCAAAAAATTGTTTTATTTCATTGTTTGACAGATATATATAGCTCTCTCACTCTACCCTCCTGCCTTGACTACAGAGGCAGGGAAGGAGGGACTGGCTGCAGAGGTAGGATATGAGGAAAGCCAAAAGAACAGAGAAAAAAATGATATAGAATATGGCAGGCATGTGGATTTTTCAAGGACATACCAGAAAGGGAGGAAAATAACAGCAAGACAGTAATTGTGGACAAAGGTGTTTGTCTATCTCCCACTTTCTCTAACCCTAGTCTTTCATGAGCTACAGTCATTCATTTCTACCCACCTCTTAGACATCTCACACTGGATGTCCTGTAACTCTCTGAAGCTCAACATATTCTCTGTAGGGAAGCAAAGAGTCCAACTCCACTTCTCTGGCTTTTCAAACCTCTCTCAGTCCTTTCCCCGGAATCTTTCCAGATCTTTTGATTGGTCAATGGCCTTCCTACATGGCTTCTGGCTTCTGAGAATCCTTGACACCATTATGCCAGGCCTGTGCAGGACTCCGGGGTCAGATACATGATTCTGATTCCTATATTGAGTCTTTCCAAGATGGAGGTCCCCTAGATAATCTTAATTCACACACTACTCAGTTACCAAAGTGATTTTTCTAAAGTATAATAATCATGCCACCCCTCCACTCAATGAGTTCCAGAAGTTCTCTATTACCTCTAGGATCATTTATAAATTCCTCTGGTATCTTCATAACCTGGCTCCTTCCTACCTTTACAGCCTTCTTATACTCTATGGCCCTCTACATGTTCTAAAATCCAGTAACATTGGCCTACTTATGGTTCTTCCAACACGACCCTAGCTCTCATCTCTATGACTCTGCACTGATTGTTCTCCATACCTGGCATGCTCTCTGCCTCCTCACCTCTGTCTCCCAGTTTCCATGTCTTCTTTCAGGGCTCTCCTCAAAGCCAAACTGGAAGAAGCCTTTCCTGGTACCCTCAGCTGCTAACACTCCCCTCTTTTCAGACTACCTGCCAGTTATTTGGTATAAATTTTGTTTGTACACAATTTATTTACATGTGGCCTTTCTTATTAGAATATATCCTCTTTGAGGGCAGGGACTATTTTTTTCCCTTTCCTTTTTTTGTTCCTCAGTATTTTTAACAGCATCTGGAACACAGTAAATAATAAATTCTCGTTGACAGTTTGTCTCAATGCTTGGTCTACCCTTGAATTCACACCACTGCTCTCTATTTACAATTAACAAGCTGTGAGCAGTGATGGAAACCCCATAAACCAGGTGATGAGCAGCTGGGCCAGGAGACAGAGAGCAATATGCAGTTAGCTGGCAGCAACAGAATTATCAATGGGGGATACTTAGGTCATGAATGAAAATGCTTTGGAGGTGTTTGTCAAATCCAACATTTGATTTGTTTGTAGGGAGTGGCTAAATACAGATCACTGAACTGTGTGTAGGTGTTTCTGTGTTTGGGGTATGACTAAGCTGGGGAAGAACTATAGGACTATAGCCAATGAGGTAGTTGTGCCAATATATATTTGATTTTCTTCATATTTCTTTGGCCATGAGTAAATTCTGTATATAGTTAGTCCATGTTTATGTGGTTGTTCCCAATAAGAAAAGTTCATGGGATTCAGTTTTATTGAAATGCAGCAAATCAAGAAAGAAGATAAGGTCTTCTCCCAAAGGGAAGAGATTTGAGCTGAGAATTTAATTTTCCAAAATGTCCACTTCCCCTAACAGAATTCCTTATTTTTTTTGAATCATTGATCCCTTTGGCAGTCTCATTAAGCCTATGGACCTCTTCTCAGAATAATAAACATAAAATAAAATATATAGGGTTACAAAGAAAAACACAGCTTA
Organism: Gracilinanus agilis; assembly: GCF_016433145.1. Classification (NCBI taxonomy): domain Eukaryota; kingdom Metazoa; phylum Chordata; class Mammalia; order Didelphimorphia; family Didelphidae; genus Gracilinanus; species Gracilinanus agilis. The sequence continues at coordinate 365,853,522 of NC_058133.1, forward strand.
ATATTTTCACCAAAGATGAAAATAACAATACATTTTCTTTTACCCATCCAAATTCATGTACCTATTGAAATTTTATCCATGGACTCTAGATTAAGAAAAATTGCCCTAGAGGGCAACTAAATGGCTCAGTAGTTTGAGAGCCAGGCCTAGAGATGGGAGGTCCTGAGTTCCTAGCTGTGTGACTGTGGGCAAATCACTTAACCTCCACTGCCTCTGACTTCTCTTCTGCCTTTGAACTGATACTCAGTATTGATTCTAAGACAGAAGATAAGGATTTTTTTTAATTGCCCTAAATTAAAGAGGTGATCAGCCACCACCTACAAAAGGGTAGATCTAGAGCTGAAGGTATCAGTTTTCTGAAAACTGTGGAAAAATTGGTATTCTCTTTGAGTATCCCCTGAAGTTGTTTGGACAGAGCATATGACTATTGGAGAAATCATGGGACAAAAAGGATGTAGGCACTCCTCAAAAATTTGGGTTGCAGGACAGATTAAACTTTGGAGGTTAGAAATCCTTTAGGATTCCAAAAATTCACGATTTAGTAACAGACCTTTTTACACATCTTTAAACTTTACAAAGATTTTATATATACAGCATGCCCCATATTTCTTTGTTGTTATTCATTTTTCAGAAATATATGACTCTTCGGGATGCCTTTTGGGATTTTCTTGGCAGAGATTCTGAAGTGGTTTGTCATTTCCTTCTCCAACTCTTTAAGGAAACTGAGGCAAATAGTGTAAAGATCACACAGCTAAAAATGTCTGAGGCCAGCTTTGAATTCAGATGCTCCTGACTCAAGAATCATACTCTATTCATTACACCACCTCTCAGAAGTCTTAAAGTGAAGCTTTAAAGCTTTTAATAGCTGAGGAGCTATTAAATTTCTTAACTAAGATATTAAAAGCTTAAAAATAGTAATGATTCGTTTGGGATACCCTGCATTATTTTGTTTTTTAAATTAGCTATCAGAGGTAGGTCCTATAAGTATTATCTGGCTTTCTCTCCACTGTCTCTCAGGTCAGTGATATAGGTAAGTTCTCTCTTGGGGTGGGAGAATTTCTCTATATCTTGGAGAATCGTCCTTGAGAGTTATCAGAGTCAAACAATTCACCATCCTGAGGCAACTCTGTTAATAAGACTCTCCAAAGAAAGATAGGTTGATCCTCAAAAGATGGACATAGTCCATTCCCATTCCTGCCATAAAAACCCTTCCGGATTTTCCACTCATGATTCCATCACTGCCAGCAACCTCCAATCTTGCTCTATGATGGCCTTCTAAAGTACCTGCTCTTTAACTGGGATAAATGGAATATATTACTGCTTCAACTTTTTCATTTTAAGGGGTGTGTGGTAAAAGACTGGTCAGGTATGGAGAGAGTCAATCAGTCTAGGACAGCATTGACAAACATTTTCTAAATCATGTGCCCAAGTTATACTTTCAAGCTGCCTGTGAGCCCCCCTGAATTACCCCAGAAAGCAGAGAGAGGAAGTGCTTGCATTTGACTGCTGGACAGAGTGGTGAGGCATGTGAAAAATGTTCTTGGGTGCTGTAGAGAGGGGGAAATGGAGCAGCTCCCCCCACCACACACCCACACCTGGGCTCCTGTACAATGGCTTCGCCAACACAGGTCTAGGATCTGCCAGAGCTTGGGCTCCACTTGATGAACCATGAAGAACACAGGGCCATGCCCATACCATGATTCAATCCAATCTAAAAAGAATTTAGTGAGCATCGGTTACATAGGAGTCTTTACACTAAGTGATAGGGATGCAAAGATAACGTGAAAGACAGAACTCTCAAGGATCTTACATTCTCCTTGAAGAGTATGTCATTTAAGTAGATAAATCTATAGGAGATTGGGAAAGAATGCTAGTGTAATAAAAAACCAGGGGAGGGGCAACTAGGTGTGTTAGTGGATAGAGAACCCTGCTTGGACATAGGACATCCTGGGTTCAAATCTGACCTTAGACACTTCTTAGCAATGTGACCTTGGGCAAATCACCTAACTCCAATGGTCTAGTCCTTTACTTTTCTTCTGCTTTGGAACCAATACTTAGTATCAATTCTAAGACAAAAGGTAAAGGTTTTAGGTTTTTTTTTTTTTAAGTTAAAAATAAAAACCAGGGGATCCAAAAAAGCCTTGACTAGGTGGCACTTGACTTGAGCCTTAAAAGAAGCATGGAGGAGGGAAGGAGAGAGCTCATTTTAGACACAAAGAATAGCTTAGGCCATTGATGGTGAACCTTTTAGAGAATGAATGCCCAAACGGCAACCCTCACTACACATGTGAGCCTACTTGTTGCCCCAGACAGGGGAGGGAGGAAGTGTTCCCCTTGGGCTGCTGGGCAGAGGGGAGAGCGATGGGAGAAATGTCCTCAGGCATATGTGGAGAGTGGGAGGGGAGCAGTCCCCCTCTGGCACGCATGCCATAGGTTCACCAACACAGGCCTAGGTAAAGGCTCAAAGTCAGGAGTTGGAATACTAAGTTCAGGAAACAAAAAGAAGGGCAGTTTGGCTAGAATTTAGAGCATACAGAAGGGAATAAATGAAATAAGGCACCAAGAGGAAGACTTTGGCGAAGGTGCTAGATAAGCATTTAATAAATACTTGGATTAAACACATGGGCTAATTGCATTTGGTGAAACCCAGCTTTGAGGCGGCAGCTTGGGGTCACAAAGGAAGGTGCTGGTCCTGGAGTCAGGAAGACCCGAGTTCTAATCCAGCCTCAGACACTTATTAACTGGGTAACTTTGGACAAGTCTCTTAACTCCTTCTGCTTCATATTCCTCAATTATAAAATGGGGATAATAATAGCACCTATCTCCCAGAGTTGTCGTGAGGATAAAATGAGATATTTGTAGGCACTGCACTAGTGCACAGTGTGTGACACATGGTAGGCACTAAATAAATGCATGTTTTCTCCCTTTTTGCTCCCAGTCCCCTATATGGTCAGGAGGATTATTTATTTTGCTTTTCTGTTTTCAATCCACATAATGTTCATATGACTTCATGAACACCAAATGCTCTATTTGTCTGCTGGAAGACTTGTATTTATTTGCTTCACATCTTAAATAAACAGCTGAGAAATGGGGCTTTCTTCTGAGCTATATTTGCTTAAAGGAAACTGCTCTCAAGAATATAGATATGAACTAGCAGATAAAAAATAGAATTGACTTCTTTTCTTTGCATTAGCTTATTCAATTGCATAAGAACACATCCGTGGTTTTAGTGGAGAGAGTAAAGAATTTAGTGAACAGATCAATTGGATTTACTTATTCCCAATCTGATAGTCATAATCATTCAAGTAAAATAAAAGTTTCTACAATATGTAATTTTAAGCTTGTCTGATAACTGCACAACTGAGAAGTAAATAGGATATTGACGAAAATGAATTTTTGAATTAAGAGAACAAGATCATGACAGTAACATAAAATTTTTATTGTTGTGTTAATATTAATTTTTTTTATCTTTTAGATGAACTGATGTGACCACCTAACATTGCACTTTCATTAGATTTCTGTTAATATTGCCTCAATCCACTGCCATCCACTAGGAAAGCAAGCTGGTTTAGCTGAAACAGCAAGTCAGGCTGAAGGAGAAATAAGAAGCAGCATGTACCAGGCAAGTTAAGCCAGTACCAGCACTTTGATCCCCATCTCTCCTCAGACTCTGGTAGAAACAGCCCAGAACCTTGGATCCAATAAGTGAACAGGACAGAAATCCAAAGAGGTCTGGGGAAGTCTGGGGAAGTCCAGGGAAGACCAGCAGTATCTTACTCAAGGAAGATCTAGGAGGGACAGAGGCCTATGACATTACCCTAATTAGGGACTCATCCTTTAAATGACAGTGCAGGTTCAGTCTAGAAGTGCTATACTGTGGTTAGCTATTTCTTTTCCCCCCTCCCACCCAAGTTTTAGGGACAATCCTGAGATACCAGAATTTTTAATAGTTATTTATGAGCCCCAACTGGTATGCTTTCTGTTGACAGTCTTGGTTAAGCTTTTAGAAAGGGTATTTGCAAGCAAGTATTGAAAGAACAAGTGGATACTTGGATGTCTTTCTCAGGAGCCCTTCTGTTTGCCTTTAGCATGCTTCTATCTACTTCCATTATCTTAGATTCAGTCACACTAGTCAATAAGGAGGAGGTAGAAGGAGAGCAAGAGAGCAAGAAAGAGAGTTAGAATTTACAACTCAAGATGTGTCACCCCTTCCCATTTTACCCACTGTCTTGAGCTAGATTGCTGTATTTATGTGTAGCCCAAAGATAAAAACTCCTAGAAATGTGATAAATAAAATACAGAGCTTTAAGGTCAAAGAAAAAACTGTTACAAATAGCTAGAGTCAGGGTCAAATAAGACTGGGCAGCTAGTACTATAAAGGAGAAAAATCTTGGAAGATCATTTTCCAAAAAGAAAAAAAAATCTTACAACTAAGAAAAAAACATTTTCTTCAAGATTGTTAATCTTGCAGAGAAAAAAAAATTGCTTTTGAATGAAATAGAAGACTTTTGAGAATTCTAGATGAAAAGATTAGAGCTAAATAAAAAAACATTTAAATGTGAATATGACAATTGAGATAAACCGAAGAAGGTAAAATGTATTTGGTTAATTGGAAAAGACAAATCAATTATTAAGTTCTTGAAGACAAGTCTCCCTTCAAAATACTAATTAATTTGAGAGTAATATAGGAAATTAATAAGACAAAAAGAGGTAATAGAGATGGTATTGTTCAGTTTTCATGTAGATAATAATCTCAAGAAAAATTAGCAGGTGGATGATGAAGGGAAGATTAAAAAGAAGAAATATAGAAACTAAGGATCAGTATATTGATGAGGGAAAGAAAGAAAGAGCAATGAATTTGAAGCAGATCACTAGTATTAATCACATTCCTTCTCTTCCAGCACCTTCTTTTTGGTAAAGGTAGGGGGCAGGTTGAAAAAGAAAAAGGCAGAAGAAGATATGATGGAGAGAATACAGAATTAACAATCATAACTTGAACATGAATAAAATAAATTCACCCACAAAATGGAAAATGATAGTTTATTAGAAATCAGAATCAAACACTTTTGTTAATAGGACACATTCACACATGAAACATAAAATTAACAAAAAATTAAATGGACTATAGCAGACCTTATTATGCTATATTTTAAAAAAAGAGATAGAAATCATGATTTCAGATAAGGCAACAGTAAAATATATATAGTTAAAAGAAATGAGCAAAGAAACTACATAATACTTGGTGATACCATAGACAATGAAATTAAATTAAAATTTAATATTCATCTACTTACTTCTAAGCATCTAAGTATTTAAAGGAAATTATCCATAAGTTACAGGGAGAAATTGTCAATAAAACTGAAGTAGTTGGAGGTCTAATGTACTCCTCTCAGACCTAGACAAATCTAACAACAACAACAAAAAAGCAAGTAAGAAGTTAAAGTCCTTAATAGAATTTCACAAAAGAAATGATAGATCTTTAGAAATTGATGAATGGTAAGGGAAAGGATGACATACATTTCTCACTTATTAATGGCATGTTTACAAACATTGACTTTGTGCTAGAGCATAAAAAACTCAGAAAAATTCAGAAAAGAGGAATATGAAATATAGTTTTAGTGACTATGGAAGGGTAAATGTATTATTGAAGGTTATTGGAGAAAGGATTTAAACTTAACTAGGAACTCAAAGATTTAATGCTATAGTATTAATTGGTCAAAGAACAATTAATAGAAACAATTTTGTTATAGTCATAGTTTCGATCATAGTTGATCCTTAATGACCTCATTTGGAATTTTCTCAGCAAAACCCTGAACTTGTTTGTCTTTCCCTTCTCCAGTCCATTTTACAGATAAGCAATTTGAGGCAAACTAGGTTAAGTGACTTTGTCACATAGCTAATAAGTGTCTGAGGCCAGATTTGAACTTAAAAATAAGAGTCTTCCTGACTCCAGGCCTGACACTTTGTCCACTGTGCCTCATGGCTGTCCAAATAGAAACAACAGATAATTTTTTTTAATGGCAACAATAAGACAACATAACAAAACTTTGGGTATATAACCAAATCAATCCATAAGAAAAAATGTATACTTTTGAATATTTTTATCAAAAAAAGACAAAAAGGTAGATCAACAAATTGGGCATACAAGTATTAAAAACTAGAAAAATAAAGTTTTTTCAACTAACTTAATATAAAAATAGAAATTCTATTTTTTTTTGTATTTGCAAAAAATATGAAATACTCATAATAACAGGACAAAGAATAAAGAACTGAAAAAATTAATCTAAGAAAAAAGATGTGAACACATCATAAATGAATTCATAGAAACAAGGTGGATTTAAAAGTTAATTATATTAACTTGCAAAGAAATATTCATTCCAATATTACATAAGCTATTTTCAAAAATAGAAAAATGAGATTCTGTAAAATTTTTTCTATGATAAAATATGGTTTTTATAATTAAAACAGGTTGAAATAAAACAGGAATAAAACTATAGACTAATATTCTCAATGGATTTTGATGCAATATATTGAATAAATTTTTAGCAAACAATACATTTAAAAAATTATAATAGCTCTCTCCAGACTTTCTTTACCATGACACATAAACTTCTTCCTCTTGGAAGTTCACTCTATTTTTGGATTTGTCAAAGTGAAAGTATCACTTCCCCTCCTGCAGCCTTTTCTAGCACAGAAATACAGACTGATATCAAGCAGGACTGACTACCATACCCAAAATGCAGTAGAAATGGAGCACAAAGACTCAATTAAAAAACGAAAGCCTTTTAATTCAGAAGGTCACAAGTGAAAACTCTCCTTATATATTAGCATGAGAAGGCAAAGTCAAAAAAGAAAAAAATCCAACAATTACTTCCTGAAAGAAGTCCCAAAAGGACAAGTCTCAGGAATGTCATAGGCAATATCTACAGCTTCCGTGTTAAAAAAAAAAATGCTGTAAGCATTCAAAAAGGAGTTCAAATACCAAGAAACCAGAGTCAGGATTGTAGGCTTATACCAACCAGATATTATTTACCCTGAAAAGTTGAGTCAAGTCCTAAATGGAGCAGGGGTGAAAATAGACCTTTAATAAAATAGAGGACTCTTAAAAAACAAACAAACCCTTATCTTCTTTCTTAAAATCAATACTATGTATTTTTTCCAAGGCAGAAGAGCAATAAAAGTAGTCAACTGGGCTTAATTGACTTGCCCAGGGTCACCTAGTTAGGAAGTATTTAAGACCAGATTTGAACCCAGGACCTCCCCTCACTAGTCTTGGCTCTCTATCCACTAAGCTTCCCAGCTGCCCCTTACACTGTGCCTTGAAGGAAGTCAGGAAGCTGAAGTGAGGAAGGAGAGTAATCCAGGAATGAGAATCGTCACTGAAAAGGTACAGTGCCAGGAAATGAGTGTCATGTGAAAGGAAGAGAAGAAGAGCAAGTCAGCCACTTTGGCTAGATAGTAGAATACATGGAGGAGAGGAGAGTGTAAGAAGACTAGAAAGATGGAATTGAACTTGGTTGGGAAGGGCTTAAAAAGTTAAATAGAACATTTAGTCAACAAACATTTATTAAACTCCTGGTATGTGCCATGCCCTGTGCTAAACCCTGAGGATATAAGAATAAAAATAGGTGTTTTGTTTTTTTCTTTCAGTGTTTGATTGTCAGGGAAAAGTGAGGGTTAGCATAAACTTTTCTTTTTTACACCCTTACCTTGTGTCTTAGAATGGATACTGAGTATAAGTTCCAAGGCAGAAGAGTGGTAAGAGCTAGGCAATGGGGTTTAAGTGACTTACCCAGGGTCACACAGCTAGGAAGTATATGAGGTCAGATGTAAACACAGTACCTCCTCACTCCAGGACTGGCTCTCTGTCCATTGAGTCACCTAGCTGTCCTTGGTGACTGACTACTTTTTAAAACAGAAGATATTAGGTGGCTGTGACAATCTTGCTTTTTGTTCCAAATAGTTTGGCATCTGGGACTGAGAATCTTCTGCTGGGAACCGAGAGGCTTCAGAACCTAAAGAATCAGAACAAGAGCACCTGAGGGGAAACTTTTTGCAAGCCCTAGGGAAGACTCCTGCCCTTTCTAAAACATATGATAAAAGTTCATGAATTTAATTAAAAGAAAGTGGTAACAACCACTCAACCCTTAAAGAGATAGTAAAACATTTCAGCGGAAATGGGGGCTTGAGCCTGTGAGTATAGCAAAGTAGGATGTAGGAAAGACTACTTGTATTTCTGAATAGTGTCCAGCCCAGCAGCATCTAGCAGAGAGCAGTATCTGGAAGGGGTGCTATCCAGAGAAGACTAGCACGTAACAGTGTTTAGAGGATACTACTCATCTGTCTAAACATCCAGGACTATAAGACCCATATAATGTAGGTTATGAAATAAATGGAGGATGAGAAACAGGTCTGCCAGGAGCAGCACAGTGGCATCACTAGAAAACATTGACAATGGAGGCTTTATGCTATTTCATTAGTTATATGCTTTTGTTTTGAACTAATCTTGTCCTCTGGCTGGCTATTAAAGGGAAATATTTTGGTGGAGGGCTCATAAACTAGAGTTTTTAGGAGATGTAGATTTACAGAATATGTTGAACCGTAATAGTTCCCTGGGGGACCTCTCCTGTGAGTTGAGGGAGGGTGCTCCCATATACTACACTTGCAAGAATAATAAATTAGAATAGGAAGCTACCAGGTGACACATTTGGTACTCAGGTGTGCTCCTCTCTGTCCTGGCATTGTTAGCTTCCCTAACAGTTTTGTGATATCTCCTGGTCTCTCTCTCCATGCTGCCTTATGTCTGGATCAGAAATCCCTGTAACTCTGGATTTCTCCTAAGGGTAACAGAATTTAGAGGGTGCTGACAACACTTACAATCCTTCAACAGCTAGAAATAACTGAGCTTAGCACCCAATTAACAAGAAAAAATTAGTTAAAATAAGAAACTCTTTTTCCTCAGTCTTGTTCTACTATTTCCCTGCTGCTTCCCTCATGTTGCTCCTTGATAGTAGCTCTCTTCTTCCCCTGCCTCCCCACTCCCACATGAACTGGGGACTTCTTTAAGGTAGATCACCCCAATCCTAGCTCCTGAGCAATAATCACTAGTTATGGATCCCATGGGCACCAAAGCTGCCCTGATAAAAACACATAAAAGCATCACACAAAGAACAATCAATTGTATCTCTGTGGAAATATCCAGAAGAGTCAGATACTGTATGGGAATAAGTAGAAGTATGTGATTTTTTTTTGTTCTCTGGAAGAGAAACATTTTGAAAAAGGGAGAGTAAAATGAAGAGATCTTAAAAGACAGGCCTATTTAGGTCATGATTTTTAGACGTAGGCAAAGATTTTGGGGAAACCGGGACTATATTGTTTATCCTTCTTATTCTTGCTTCATTTGTAATTCATTTCACATTGTGAATTTACGTTTTACAGTTCATTTGTAGATCATTTCAACCCTTCTGTCATTTTAAAGGGGAGATGATTAGGATTTTCTGCATCCGTACTAATAAAAAACTCTTATATCCACTTGTGACCTAGAAAGACCATCTTTTCTTAATGGAATCATAAATCAAGACTAGCCTGATTTACATGTTGCCAACATTAATTAGCACTCTGCAGCCCACTTGATCAGTGAGCAGACCAAGAATGTTTGCCTCAAGTGACATTTTTTTCATTCCTCATATTGTTAGTAACCAAAGTTGGCTCGTTCTCTGAGATTAGAGTCATCATTATCTCCTCAGCACAGCTGTGTTGTTAGGTTTTGTCGTCGTCGTCGTCGTCGTCATCATCACCAGAGATTTAGGCATGAGCACAAGGGCATGTATAATTCAGACTCTCATTTATGATTTTACTAGTGTGGCTAAAAAAAATACATGACCTGATGATAGCCAACCCTCTGGTGAGGAAATTATTCCAAAAGGTTTCTTTAAATTGGGAAAGCTAGATAATAAATGTAGAGTTGTAAATAAATATATTAATGTATTTATATGCACATACACACTTGCATAATACCTTCTAACATCAACCCTCATAAGCCAAGTAAATTTGGCCTTGATCAGTCCTTGGCCTTATCCCTATCCCTAACAGCTGTGTGAGAAGAACAACTTGATGATATTTACAGATGGTGTTTAAAGTCAAAGCTAAGCTAAGTAACTTACTCCTAAGAGATCGTTAATTTAGAAAAGCTAATGGTGGACTTCATAGGACTATAATAAGAAGGAAAAGACCCTCTTGCAAATGAATACACCCACTACAAAGGACTCTTAACTGGATCCTCAACATCCAATCCAAGTCCTTTCCATATTTGATCTAAATTAGAGGTGATTTATCTTCTTTGAAGAGATCTTGAATCCCTTTGTCATCCTGGTGAAGTCTATGGACCCCTTCTCACAATAATGCTTACATGTATAAAATAAAACACATAGGACTGAAAATTATATTGAAATTCCTTCAAAAATTTTTAAGTTTACAGACATTAAGTTAATAACCCTGAGCCCTAGATAATTTAGTTAGTTCCTTAAACTATTTTCACTAACTGGTAACTTCAAATGAAAGTTGGAGAGGGGATATGGCTTATATTTATAAATGTATTTATGTTTATATACATACTTCTAAATAGCAAGGAAAGAGATAATGAACATGGAGAGTTGTAAAATTGAAAAAGCAGAAGGGATGTTGGAAGAGACAATCAATTGGAAGATACAATAGTGGACAAGATCAAGGATAGAAGTTGGAGGTTTGGCATGGATAAAGAAGAGAGCTTTTTCATAAGCAATTTGTGCAAAGGGGAGGATGGAGGACTATCCTGAGATGAGCTGAAGTATGAAATTTGGGAGAAGAGAATTTGGATGGATGACCTCAGTTATTTTTTTCAGTGAAGTCCAAGGTGAGATCTGATGAGGTGGTCTGCTGTAGGCTTCTAAAAGAAAGAAGTTTGGGACAGCTGCTGTGGAAATTGGGGTACAGAATCAGTTGACCAAAGAAGAGCAAAAAGATTGGTCTGAAACATTGGGGACTCCACTGAGATTGGATAACATGAATTTGTATTATATTCAGTCTGTATAAACCCCTCCACTAGCCTTCAGCAGTTTGTGAGGAGAAGCAGAGATGTTGGAAGGCAGAAGTAATCCTAATCAATATCTTCTAGTACAGGATGTGATGAAAAGATAGCTTGGAAGTAATTTGTTGTGACTCTCTCTTCAAAGTCTATAAAGATTTGTAGCATCATATAGTCTTGGCTACTCAAAGCATCAAAGTCCAATTCTGGAATCTACTTGTCCAAAATTAATGTTCAGCCTAACAAATCACTAAAATAGTTTCACAGCTATAGTTCTTTTAAAATTAAAAAAATTTTACTTTCTTTTATTTTTAAAAATTACACATAGAAATAATTTTGAATTGTTTTCTGACATTTTGTGATTCAAATTCTCTCCCTTCTTCCATCTCTCTCTCTCTCCCTGAGGCAGTAAATGGTCTGTTATAGATTATACTAGTGCTTTCATGCAATACATATTTCCATATTCTCCGTGTTTTAACAGAAGACATATCACACATACAATAAAAAAAACTCATGAAGGAAATAAAATGAAAGGTGGCATGCTTTGATCTGCAATCAGATTCCAACAATTCCTTCTTTAGCTGTGGATAGTATTTTTTTATCATGAATCCCTTGAGGTTATCTTGGGACCTTATTTTGCTGATAATAGGTTAGTGCTTCACAATTGATGATTGTACAATATTTTCTGTTATTGTATACACTGTTCTGCTGGTTCTACTACCTTCACCAGGAAAGGAATGAAGGCTAGACCATGTTGGTCTCTATTTATACTCCCTTTTCCCATGTCATTTCCTGTCACTTCCTGTCACTATTCCTTCACACAAACCAATGGCAGTCTTTCAATTTGCCTAGCATTGTCCAAGGTGGGGACCTTTGGAGTTGTCACTTACTTCAGTAAGTGACTTGTGAACTCTCATACTTAATAGTAAGTAGGGGTACTTTAAGTTATTGATTTGATTAGCTAAAACTAGACAAGGGGAGAGTTAATCCTATCTTCACCGGTCATATAAATTTTCCCAGTATTTTCCGAACTCATCCTTTTCCTCATTTCTTATCGTGCAATAGTATTCCATTACAACCATGTACCACAATCATAGTTATATTTCTTAACTTTACCAAGTACACTTGAATTTATTACTTATTTTAGTAATTTAGTACTTTCTGAGTATTTTTAAGACTGTGATCCAGTACAGGAATCTAAAAGTACCCTGTTGCAGCCAGATGATATTTTCTGTGATGGTCATTTTCTTTCTGAAATTTCTCTGTAAAGCCTGGGCATCAGTACCTTCTCTTGTATAGGTGAGCCACATCCAAGACAGCTAGATTTTGGAGTACCTGGCTTGGAATCAGGAAAACCTGAGTTAAAATCTTTCTACAGACATTAACGAGCCATGTAATCAAGCTATTTAATCTTCAGTCTCAGTTTTCTCGTTTATGAAATAGGAGTTAACATCTACTTCACGGGGTGTTGTGAAGATCAGATGAGATGATACATAGAAGATGCACTGCAAACCTTAAAGGGCTATATAAATGTTATACATCAATGTTAGTTCTTTTTATTATATAATAGGGGTCTGGTGCATGCTTTGACCCCATCAGCTAACTTGGCTGAGGCAACTTCCCCCACAGAAGCTGGAAACTTGCTTCCAGGGATGATATATAATGGAGGTGCCTTAAAGAGAATGTAGAACATGAATAGACCTTCTCTAACTTGTTCTGGTTGGCAAATCACATGATTGGATGAAGTCTTTTTTTAACTGGCTCCATAATCAGAATTATTGAATTAGCTGAAGTCTTTAGAAAGGCCTGAGTCAGCTCTGTTTGATTTAATTCATTCTTGTCATGGAGAGTTCAAGGGTTCCTGAGAGACCATACAGAGAGGAGGAATGGCCTTAGGGCCATTTTCTTTTTCTGGGTCATATGGCCCCTAAGAAATAGACCTGGGTCCATGGCTTTTTTGTTTGTTCTCTTCTGGGTGGAAGGAATGGATCCTCCATGACTTTCTGAATTCCAGGAGTCTGGGGTGTGCCTTGGTGTCAGGGAAGCAGCAAGCCCAGCATCAATGTCACTTCTCCAGGACTAACATAGTGCCTTAAACAGAGCTTAATAAATGTTTGTTGAATCACATCAAATTGAATTGAATACTTTAAAGAGAAAGAGATTGCCATTATGTTTAGTGGGATACTTAAAAATATATAATGGTCTTAACATTCGACCGTGCAGTCAGACTACTCTTTTGATGATATATTTTGTGAACTGGAGGTATATATGAAGATTTCTTTCACAAGCACAGTGTTGAGGGTCTATTGTTATAATTCTTTAGAAAAGATTTTAGGCTGCTTGATTAAAAAGATGTGTTCCTTACTAAGTTAAGAATATGGCTGTGCCTAGTAACTCCCCCCAGCAACATCTGGGACTAGTCCTTGCCAGGTGATTGTTTCCAGAAAAGACATTTAAGTTAAGATCCCTAATGGAGGAAAAAAAGGAAAATGTCAAGAAAGTTTTGCCCATGTCTTGTCTCACTCTGGAATGCAGTGGACGCCTGCAGAGAAATCATTGTAATGCATCTTTTTCAAACTGAGAAATGGCCCCATAGATTCCCTAGGATATTAAATCTCCTCTGTTGAACTTGGCCAGTTTCCCAATCCTTTCCCCTTGAGTCCCATTGTTTTATAAAGGTGTTCCCACTAGTTCTCACCACCCCCACCCCCATCTTTCTATGTTTCTCTCTTCTCCTCCCTCCACTTCCTTACTTTAGAGCCAACAAGCAAAGTTTTAAAATGGAATTGGTTAGTGTGAGTTTTCTCTGTCTCCAAGGATCTGAAAGCAGCAGGACAGATAGCAACAACATTTAAGAGCAGCTGAACCCACTTAAAAAGTACTTAAACATTGTTGGTTTTTTATCAGTTCATTTGACCTTTTATCCCCCCACTTTTTAGTTAATGAATTCTATACATGTGTTTACTTTTCAGCCTCTGACATTTTATAAGCAGAGCCTGAACTAATAGGACCAAGGCTATAGCTATTATTATTTGCAGTTGATAAGTGTTTATTAAGTGTCTACTAGGTGTCAGGTATTGCGGTGGGCACTGCTGGGACAAAGAAAAAAAATAAAACATTTCTTGCCCTCAAAGAGCCCACTTTCAATCAAAGAGATATAAGAGATCATTTACATAGAGGTTTTTTTAAAAAATTAAATTAAAATTTTTATTCAAAGATATTTAATGCTTCGATTCCATATAATAACAATTTTTAACATATGATTTCCGAAATTCCAAGATCCAAATTGTCTCTCTCCCCTTTCTTTTCCTTCTTGGAGATGGTAAGCAATTTGAGCTGGGTTATATATGTAGTATCATGCAAAACATACTTCCATATTGGTCATTGTTATAAGAGATGTCTAAAGGTTTTGAAGACAGGAGAAAATATGTGTATGGGTAGGTAGTTTTTTATGTTTGGACAGATGAAATTAAAGAAACAAAAAGATATTGTCATTTTTGTGGCATGGTAGGAAATACCTCAGTGGGTAATTTTTTAAAAAGGAAGCATGCCATTCTTTTAAATTTGAGTATAACGAAAGGCAAGAAGTAGCTAAATAAAAGCTTAAAAAAATATTTTGAGATTTATCTTTTTAGGATTCCTAATGTTCATTTCTGTCTTTTTTAATATTTGTACTCAGTGGCATTGTACTTTGTGGCATCTATGCTTGTGGCATTGAATTCATGTGATTTTCAGGGCAAAGGGGTTTGACAAAACCACTAACCACAGAATTGTTCTTTAACAAGACCAACAACCAAATACATGTAAAATCTGTGTGAGTCTATGCGTGGGGTGTCTCCATTTACATCACTCTGTCATGTAGGGCTATGTAAAGAGCTCACCACTAAAGCATACAAAACAAGATATTCCCAAAGAAACTAACACTGCCTACCACAGACGATGCAATCTGTTTAGAGGATGGGATTTTCATTTTTAAGAATGCAGTGAAAACTTTGGGTATGTCATGGTAAAAAGCAAAAATTCAGAGCAGATTGATGACAGTCCTCTAAGAAACCCACCCACCTCAGAATCAGCTTCCCAAACATTTGATCTTGGAGTTAAATTTGTTTAGGGGCCAATTTTGAAAATTTGTTGGTAAAGTAAGTGCTTTCCACGAGCCACTGGATACTTGAGGAAGAAATCGTGAAATATCTTCTCAGGTCTTGATGATACCAGTTATTTCCACGGCATGGGAAGACAATTTGTCTTATTTTCCCCCCCACTAGTCTTCCTCCCTCCTCCACCTTCTCCAAAACAAATGACCTAGTTTGGTTCCTGTTTGTCATGTATTTTACTTACTTCCTGGACCAAAGCAGTTTGCTTCTGAGTTCAGAAGCTGATCTTCAGTTTTCATTTCCTTAGTTGGTATACATTTATCAAAATGGTGCTCCCTTGATAAGGCTTCCTGTTGAGTGAGCTGCTGGTAACTGACCTCCCCTGCAGAATTTTCCCTTTTCTTAGTAAATTGCTGTTGCTAGAGGCTCAGAGCTATGGCATATGGTTTATAAAGATGATCCTCTCATGCCCTGAAACTTGAAGGACATCCAGCTCTCCAAGAACAAGGAGTGGAATACATGGCACTTGCCGGTTTCATTATCTGTATGGGCTTTTGACTTGGCCTTGAAACATTAAAGAGGTCCCTCTACAGTCATATTTCCAAATGGGAGGGGAGGGGCTGCACAGAGAGGGTGAAGATTGAGGGAGAAAAGGAGTCGGGGATCCTGAGGCCAGAGAGATTTCTTTTTCTCTGACAGGCTAGCAATAGAGCAGGCATGAAGGCAGGGGAGAATTGGAGAGCACAAGGGACTGCCAAAGGACAGCTACTTGCTTTGACTGTGGTCTGGCCAGTTTCTCCACTGGATTTCAGCATTTGATGTGTGCCAACCTCTTTGTTAGGCTCAGGCGCCACAAACCCGCTAGGAGGTCTTAAGAAGTGACCTGTGGTTCCCACTCTTTTGCTTAAACGGAGAATTTCTGGGTCTCCAAACATTGTCTTCTTTGCTTTTCAAAGACAGTTGACTGTTGTTACTGGTTTCCTGGAATGAGGTCAATGGAAGCTTTTTTCCCTAAGATCATTCTCCTGTGTTACCAAGAAGTATTTAAAAGTGTAAAAACACAAGCAAAACCTGCTTGGATGCCCAGGCACATAGGATGAAATGCCACTCAACTCTTGGCTTTGCTCAGATGCTCTAACAGCATTTCTAGTAAGGTCCTCTCAATGTTAGGGTCAGAATTATTTCTAAACTTTTAATGAGTTTAGGAAAAAAACATTGAGCTATTTCACAACTTAACCAAACGAAGGGGCAGGAAGCCCTTTACAGTGGCAGGAACAGTGACATTAGAACTGGAAGGAAGTGGGCTCAAATTCTGCCACGGATACCTATTACCTGTCTGACCTTGGAGTATGTCATTTCATTTCTCAGACCTTCAATTCCCTCATTAATAAAATAGGGAGGATAGACTAAATGGTCTCTAAAATTCCTTCTAGTTCTAATTCTACATTCTGATGATCCAACCAATTTTGTATAGCTATGGAAAATGTTATTGCTCTGAGCCAACAAGCACAAATAATACATTTCTTACCCACTTTACAGCTTCTTACTAGCCATCCCAAAGACTAAATTATGTTTATATGAGGGTCCTTTCCCCAGACCCATTTCTGTAGACTGCACTTGGAATTTACTAGTTCTGGTCAACCGTGCCAGTTTCTGACTGTGTGATTCATTGCAGTGTGACATAAAAAGAGAGCTGGTGTCTCAATGGACCTTTTAAAACAGTGATTCCCAAAGTGGGCGCTACCGCCCCCTGGTGGGTGCTGCAGCCATCTAGGAAAGAGGTGATGGCCACAGGTGCATTTATCTTTCCTATTAATTGCTATTTAAATTTTAAAAAATTTAATTTCCAGGGGGCTAAGTACTACTTTTTCTGGAAAGGGGGTGGTAGGCCAAAAAAGTTTGGGAACCACTGTTTTAAAAGAAGGGATAGCTTCTGGCTGGACCCTCTCAGCTGCAAGTCTTGGTGACCTGATATGACTCCAATGAAGCATAGGGAAGATTGAGTCTCTTGTCACTTTCCTCATATGGAATGTGAATTGAACTAGGTAAGTCTGTACTGGTTCCCCTGGCAGCACCACATCTTTTGCGTTTTCTAGATGTTTGAGCAAGAATATATCCAGACTTGGGAGCTACTTGTTAGTTTAAAAGGTCTGGAAGCTTGCAAGTGGACCCACAGGAATGTCCATAAGAACAATGATTTCCCACTAAAACAGTTGATTGGGGTAGCATTAGATATATCAGTAGAAGCTTTTAAGGGCAATATTTAGAGTCTTGTTTTGAAATAGAGTGATAGTGCAGAGCCAAGGTGAAATGTTGAATGCCTAATCAGCAATCCCATAAATTATTTTATATTCTTTTTTTTAAAACCCTTACCTTCTATCTTAGAATCAATATTCCCTATTGGTTCCAAGGCCGAAGAACAGTGAGGGCTAAGCTATGGACATTAAGTGACTTGTCCAGGGTCATACATCTAGGAAGTATCTTGGGTCTGATTTGAACCCAGGACCTTCATGTCTCTAGGCCTGGCTCTCAATCCATTGAACCATCTAGCTGCCCCCACTGATGAAGCTTCAAAATTAGCCTCATAACAGATTGTAACAGTAATTCTAAGTTAAGTTTTTGAATTTTCTTACATTTCTGAATGTTTTTTTTATTAAAACACCCTTATTATGAGTTTTTTAAAGCATTACATTGAATTGGAGGGTCATTACTTCATTTTTGTTCATTTTTAGTTCAAGAGTTAAGAATGGAACTTATTTTCATGGATGCCCCATTTCAAGTTGACCATCTGAACTCTATACTTTTTGGTGATCTAGTTAGACTCTTGGTTCCTCATTTTTTATCATCCACAGAAATTTCAGATCTTTTTGTTCCTTCATTTTTCTTTTCCCAATTTCTTCCCCTGTCCTTATTTCTCTATGAATTATACCTTCTTGCTCTCTTATCTCATTTATGTAACTCATGGCCAACCCAAGTTCTGAAGTTACATGAATTGGCTTCAATCTTTTCAATCTCATTTCCTATACAGATAGGCCTTTATACTTTTGGTACTACCCAGAGGATTTTAATTTTTCTTGGAAAGAAACAAACAGTGTTATTAGAAAGAGAATTCCTTCTCATCAGAACTGCAATGTTTGGGATTTTTCCCCCTCCAAGTTACAAGTATTTATTCACTCTTCCCCCCCTTCCCCCATTACCACTACTGAAAATAAAAACAAAAACAAATCCATTGTAATAAACATCCACAATCAAGCAAAACAAATTCCCACTCTAGCAATGCACAAAAATATATTTCTCATTTTTTATTGAGACAAATTATCAGTCTCTCTGATGGGGTAATGTTCTTCATCATTGGTTCTCAGAAATCATTGTGGTTCATTGATCACAGCTTCTGTCTTTCCAGGTTATTTCCAATTTATTTTTCTGATTTTGTTCACTTCAGTCTGCATTGGTTCATACAAGTCTTCCCAGGTTTCTCCAAAAACCATCCTTTTCATAATTTATTATGATTTTAACTTGTTTACCCATTCCCCAATTGATGGTACAACTTTGATGTCCAGCTCCTTGCCACCATAGCTAGGTGTCACATATACAATTAGGATATACAATTAGGTGGCACAGTGGGGTGCCAGACTTGGAATCAGAAAAATCAGAAAATCTCATCTTCCTGAGTTTAAATCTGTGCGACCCTGGGCAAGTCACTTGATCCTGTTTGCCTCAGTTTCCTCATCCATAAAATGAGTTGAAGAAGGAAATGGCAAACCACTCCAGTATCTTTGCCAAGAAAATCCTAAATGGGGTCATGAAAACTCTGATACAATTGAAACAACTGAGCAAGAAGAAGAACATATTTCTTTTATGGATCATTGTATCATCCTACTAAAAGGCAGGAACTGTCTTCTAAATTTTGTATTTGTCCCACCAGCTAGATGTTCCCAGCTCCTCCTGTGAACTTAAAGAATGTTTGATCAAAGTATATTATAATGGGAAAGTTGAAGCAGCTAGCAACTGCTTCTACTGACAACTAGTTATCATCCATGATCTATAGGCCAGCAGATACTACACAAGATGGAGAAAATTGGGGTAATCATGATAAGAAATGGGCTATATATTAGACTAAAAGTCTTTAGCAACCCATATGTAATGCCCCCAACTCTGTTCTTATGGAATGTAACTATATAAGAAGGAAAAAGTTGGAAACAGAAAGACAGAGAAAGCGGAGGCAGAATTTGGCCATAAAAATGGAAACATTTATTGTTTTCTCTCTCTCTATCATTCAAAACTATAATTCCACCCTGATTCTGAGGTGAGGGAGAAGGGATAGCTTCTCTACTTTGAGAAATATTTGTAGGAATAAGAGTAAGATTTTACTTAAGTCCATAGCAGAAATTTTACAAGGAAAGATAAGTAAATCAAATGGTTACAGCCAAAGTTTCTTCTGTGTTCATTTTACTTTTGAAGTTTGTAGCTTCTTACATTACCTTCTATTAATATTACTTGATCCTTACTTCTCAGTACTGTTGGGGAAATGAAAAAGTCTTAGAAGAAAGACAGAAAATAAATATGTAGCAGTATTTAGAAAAAGTTAATTCCGACCTCTATTCTTACCATGAGAAAGAGCTCTGTAGTAATGGAAATTTAATGTCAATGGTCATCACCTTTTATTGTTCATATGAAACGGTATGGGTTCCCTCTAGTGGTAGAACTAGAATTTACATCCTGGACAAATTCCTATTTATTTGGACTTTTATTTAAATACCAGAGAAAAGGAGAAAAACATTCACCAAGTAGATCTAATTTGTCAACTATAAATGCAATCAGAGTTAAATTCAATATGAAAAAAAGTTTTCAAGCTTTAATTTTACTCTTTCCTGTTATCAAAGTTGGTTCCTAACGTTGATGGAATTGAAGAGGTTTTAATAGCTATTTTGAAAAATATACCTTGTTATAATTTACATTCTTTTTAAAAAAACTATTTACCCTCCATCTTAGAATCAATATCCTGTATTGGTTCCAAATCAAAAGAGCAATAAGGACTAGTTAGTTGGAATTAAATGACTTATTCATAGTTAGGAAGTGTCTAAGGCCAGATTTGAACATAAGAACTACCCATTCTAGGCTTGATTCTCAATTCAGAGCCATCTACCTCTCCCCTATAATTTACTTTCTTTTTTTTTTAAACCCTTACCTTCTATCTTAGAATCAATATTATGTATTATATATATAATGTTATATAAAAAGGAGTTCTTTAATTCTTTAATTTAATGGGTGACCTGGAGGTCCTCTTACCATATAGATGTGTAGGGATTAACCAGCCCACAGTGACAGGAAGGAGGAACCTGCTGAGCAAGGGTCAATTTGCTGACAGTGAGGAGAGTCAGTTGCTGACAGTGAGGGCTGGCAGTTATGGGGAAGTTGGCTGTTGGCCTTGAGTTGGTTGTTGGGAGTTGGTTGCTGATAGTGTGGTTTGGTTGCTGGAATATAAAGGCGGGCCTGAGCTTACTGAGAGGACTTTTGGCTTTAGCCTTTAAAGGGTTTTTTGTCTCTGGAATCTCTAGCGAGTAGGAAGTCTGTCTCATAGGCAAGGATCTACTGTCAGTTGGCTACTGACAGTTTGGGCTGTTATAGAAAACTGATTGAAGGAATGAGTGAGTGGTAACTGTCTATTATTTTAGGGAGTTAGGTAGTTAGTGAATCATTTATAGATAGTGTAGATAGGATAGGCCTGGTGTTTGCCAGGCAAGAAGAAGCTGTCCTCAGAAGACAATTAGAGGTAGTTATTAGGAATTTTAGGTATATTTATAGGGTATAAGATTGGTAATCTCTCTTTCCTTTTTTCTACCTTTCTCTCCTTTACTATATTCTTTACTATCTCCATTTTAATTAAACTAAATTGTTAATTGTTAAAAGTTGCTAGAAGTTTTCTTTTCTCTGGTTTAAAGGGATAATATTAATTTACAACTCTACTATATTCTCATTAAAACTTAAATTATTAAAAGCTTCTCTCTTATTTTGTCAAAACCCCTATTTTAAGCCTTACAGTTACAATGCAGAAGAGCAGTAAAGGCTAAGCAATGGGGGTCAAGTGACTTGCCCTGGGTTAATAGCTAGGAAGCAACTGATGCCAGATTTGAATCTAGGACCTCTCTACTTCTAGGCTTGGCTCTCAATCCACTGGCCATCTATCTTCCCCCTATAATTTACTTTTAATAAAGTGTTTATTGAGTTTCAGTTCCCACCACATATGTAATTATCAACTAGTTATTGCATCAGTTGTTTATTTCTTTGCTATGGAAGAATATTTAGAAATAGGAAAGAACAGAAAGAATCCATGTGATTATGGGCAAAATACCCTTCAAACCCTAACTAAGACTCTCCATTCATTGCTTCCGAAAAAAATCTTTCTGAATCGCTGCTTGGTAAGATTGTTCTTAGCCTTTTAGTCAGTTTAGAAGAAAAAAGCTCTCTCCCATACCTGGAATTCACCCCCTACTCATCTTTGCCTCTCTAGAGCCCTAATTGTCTTCAAAGCTCAGATTAAACCTCACTTTCTATATGGACCTTCCCAAAATCTTCTCCAGCTATTAGAGCTTCTCCCCCAATCAATTACCTTATATTCATTTTAATGATATTTTATATATACTTATTGTACACATCTTCCTCATTAGATGGTAAACTTTGAGACCAAGGACTATTTCATTTTTGTCCTTGTCCCCCCAGATTTGTGCTTGCTAGACAGAACATAGTGTCTGTTGATTGGGTCATTGATTGACCAAAGTCCCCAAGATGGATGACTTTTGACTTGCTAAACACAAATGAATCTTCCATGGGTAAAAAAATATTTCAGTGGTATTTAAACCATGGCCCATTTTTAAAGAAACACTTTCCCTTGTAAAAGGCATCACATGGGACATCTAGGTGGACAGGCTTGGAGAGGGGAGAATCTTGGTTCAAATCTGGCCCCAGAAACTTCCTGGCTCTATGACCCTGAGCAAGTCATTTAACCTTATTTGCCTAGCTCTTGTCCTTCTGTCTTAGAGTTGTTACTAAGACAGAAAGTAAGGGTTTAAAAAGAAAAAGAAAAAGCATCATGTCTATCACAATTTAGTCACTCCCAAAAGATTCCAGCAATCATCCTGAAATCATACTTGCTAAGGATATCTTGCTCCAAAGAACAAAAATTAGATAAAGGTCATTGAAAAAACAAAATAAAATGGAGGCCTCAGTGACTTCAGTAGTCATTATTCAAATCTATGGCTAGAAATAGAACAGAATTTGTTACAAGAGACTTTTCCTTCTTTAATTTTTTAATCAAGGTGTGTGAAAAGAGGGAGAGGAAAAGAGATTAGCAACAATAATACTAAAAACAGAGAGTAATAACATTTTAATATGCACCCAAGAAAATGGAATGAAGTTCAGAAGGAAGAACAAACTAGTTGGTTTTCAAAGTAACATTGAATTTATTCTATACTTAAAAAAGAATTTATTTTATACTTTAAAAAACTAGAGCAGGGGTTGGCAACCTTTTTGGCTGTGAGAGCCATAAATGCCACATTTTTTAAAATGTAATTTCGTGAGAGCCATACAGTGCTCACAGTGCCGCTCCTGTAACAGCACCTGAAAAAAAATTGACTTTATGGCTCCTGCAGAAAGAGCCATATCTGGCCCTCAAAAGAGCCAGATATGGCTCAAGAGCCATACGTTGCTGACACCTGAACTAGAGATTCATGGTTTCATAATAAAAGCTAATATTTATATAGGGCTTACTGTGTGTCAGGTAATGTGTACTTTACAATTTATTATCTTATTTGATTCCCTCAACGACTGTGGGAGGTAGGTACTATTAGTCCCATTTTACAGATGAGGAAACTGAGGCAAACAGAAGTGAAATAACTTTTGCCTAGGGTTCCAAAGCTGATAAGTATCTAAAACTGGATATGAACTCAGATCTTCTTGATTCCAAGTTGAGAGCATTATCCACTGAAACACTCAGCTGGCTCTTTTTGTGTTTTTCTATGACAGTGCAAATGCTTTGTTGTCTAAGTTTAGAATTTTAAAAATCCTAAAAATCAAACAAACAAAAACTCAGAACAGCACCAATGACACAGGTTTTTGGAGAAAGCTAAAGTTTAAGAGATGTTTCTTTGAGTCCAACCCTTCAGGTATCTGCCTCTGAACTGCCATCTCTGAATCAAATCTTTGCTAAATATGTGATTCTTTAAACAAAAATACTTTTACTTTCCTTTTTGAGTAAAAATTATAGGGGAGAGGAAGCTCCCTGGAGTTATTGAATGATACAATGCTTTATGAGATTAGTAAACTCTCTTTCACTAGTGTTCTAGCAGAAATATTGTAACAAAGACCTGTGAGGGATGTTGCATAGTGTAACTGCAGGAGTTGGATTGAATTACTTTTTAAGACAGTGGGTTGAGTGAGAGACTTAGAATCAGGAAAGTTGAAGTTCAAATTCTGACTCCAACATTTACTAGCTGGGTGATCTTGAACAAATTACTTAACCCTTCTGGGTCTGTCTCCTTATCTGTAAAGAGGTTAGTACTAAGTTACCTTTGAGATCCCTTGATTCTATGTTGACTTCAACATTAGATTCTATTTGTTTTAACAGGAAATGGAGAATCCTAACCTTTGCAACCATTAGTTCCTACAGCTGTCAGAGAAGAAACCATATGGTGGCAGCAAATGACGTTCTGTAAGGGGCTATAGCCTCCTGTCATTAGCTTTTTCAGGTAAACCCCTTGGTTTTCAGTTCTACTTTGGGAAAGGGGGTGGGGATTAGGGCAGCTAGGTGGTGCAGTGGATAGAGTGCCAGGCCTGGAGTTAGAAAGCTGGCCTCACACCCTAACTAGCTGTGTGACCCTGGGCAAGTCACTTAACCTTGTTTGCCTCAGTTGCTCTTCTGTAAAATGAGGTGGAAAAGGAAATTGCAATCACTCTGGTATCTTTCCCAAGTGTGTGAGACAGAATTGAGTGTGCAATTCTCTGGATGAGCATTCAGCTTACAAAGGCTGATTTGTTATTTGTTATCTTTTGTTGATTGAGGACTCCCTGGCAAGCTTGTGAGGGAGTCTGATGAAAGACAGAAAAAGCAATAAACATCAGTTGCTCCCCTTACCTCAACTGAACTGGGTTAGAAGAATCTATGGGGCAGAGGAAAGGACAGGGTTTAGGGGAGGAGTCTTGTGTTGGGAACTTGTATATATTGCCTGTTTGCTGCTTAATCAGTCAGCATTTCTTAGAACATCATTGAAGTGCTCTCTTTCATAAAGAGAATAAATAACTGCCTTTTTTCATCCTATCTTCCAATTCCAAGTTTTGTTTGAGTGAGTGGGGCACTGGTGTTCATTTTTAAAATAAAAATTTTATTTTATTTTTTAAAAAATTATTTCTATGGTTACATGATTTATGTTGTCTCCCTCCCCTCTTCCCTTCCCCCTCTTGAAGCTGACAAGCAATTCCACTGGGTTACACATATATTATCACTCAAAACCTATTTCCATATTATTCATTTTTGTAAGAGAGTAATCTTTTAAATTCAAAACCCTAAATCACATACCCATGTAAACAAGTGATAAATCATATGTTTTCTTCTGCATTTCTTCTCCAACCCTTCTTTCTCTAGCCGTATATATAGCATTCTTTCTCACAAGTCTCTCAGGATTCTCTTGGATCATTGCATTGCTTTTAGTAGCAAAGCTTATTACATTAGATCATCCTACAATTTTTCAGTTACTGTGTGTAATGTTCTCCTGGTTCTGATTATTTCACTCTGCATCAATTCATGTAGGTCTTTCCAGTTCTTATAGAAATCAAGCAGTTCATCATTCCTTATAGCACAATATTATTCCATCACCATTATATTCCACAATTTATTCAGTTGTTCCCCAATTGAAGGGCAACCCCTCATTTTCCAATTTCTTTTGCCAACTGGTGCTCATTTTTGAGTGGAGTTCTTGTCATCATTTTCTATCTCACACACAAGAAAACCTCAAATGGGATCATAAAGAGTCAGACACAACTGAACACCACAACAAGGGTGAGAATGAAGAGAAATTGACCACAACTATCAATAATATGGAATTAGGTCTTGATCAATGATACATGTAAAACCCAGTGGAATTGTTTGGCGGCTAAGGGGGCACTGAGGGGACTGGGGGAGAGGGGAAAGAACATGAAATATGTAACTAGGAGAAAATATTCAAAATAAAAAATAATTTAAAAAAAATAGAGAAATGGTCCAGAGAATGGATGGGAGCCCCTGGAGAAAGCTTAGGTTCCTTGCCCTGGATTCACTTCATGACTACTGTAGTTGCAAACACCTTATAGTCATAATGCTAGAGAGCTTTCTCTACCTGAGCACTTCAGGCAGTTTTTTTTAAGCCCTTATTTTCTCTCTTAGAATCAAAGGCAGTAGTGTGGTAAGGGCTGAACAAATGGGGATTAAGTGACTTGCCCAGGGTCACATAGCTAGGAAAAGTCTGAAGTCAAATTTGAACAAAGGACCTCCTCTCCCTAGGCCAGATTTTTAAAGTCACTTAGTTGCCCAGAGGCAATTTCTTAGAGGATTAGCTTCTTTTTTTTCCTCTTCCCCATTATCTTCCTCTATATCTCCCCTACCCTATCCTGCTCATTCTCATAGTGGAAAGAAAGTGGTTTTATATACTCAACAAGCATTCAAAAAGTAGTTAAAATTAGGATCATGGCTGTAGAGTTAGAATGTACCACCAAGGTTGTCTAGTCCATCACGCTCAATTTACAAATGAGGATCGGAAATCCACAGACGGGTGCCCCAAATCTCACAAGTAAGTAAATAGAGCTGGAATTTGAACTTAGGTCAGATGATTCTAAATTCAATATGTCTCCCTCTGAAGTTCAGTCATCAGTCTGAGCCATAAGGGGCTGAGGTTTGAGAGAAAAGTCCCTTTGGACAGAAGTTGTGAAGATAGTGAAATCTATTCACAGAAGAAAGTGAAAATAAAAATGGATGAAGTATAATTTGTTTAGTTAAACAAACTGGAACTGTTTCTCTTTAAAATATAATTAGAGTACCTGGGAAAGTAGGAAGAGAAATGGTTTTTCTTATTTAAAAACTCAATAGTTTTAACCAATAAGATTAGTTTTTTTCTGGCTTAACTGGTTTGGGAGCAGGTTATCAAGTGTAACAGGTTGGGAACAATTAAGCATCTTGTTTAACCTGTTTGGCAATGAATTTCCTAGGAGTCTAAGCTGGCAGGTGTTCTCCTTTCTCCCTGACACTCCTGCTATCAACCCTGACTCAGCCCAGAAATAATTTAAAGAGAAAAGTGACTGGAAGTGAGACATTCCAGCCAGCTCTTCCTTTTCCAACAATCAATCCACAAGCATTTATGAACTGGTTACTGCTATATGCAAGGTATTGTGCTGAGTTCTGTAGAGAATAGAAAGAAAATGCATTGGGATCCAAATAAGAACTTCCATATTGGCCTTTCTCAGTCTTGATTAAAAAGGGAGTTTCTAGTATCTGGAATTCAGTGTTTACAGGTCTGAAAATTACTTTTGACAGAATATTTCTCCTTTTCTTACATTGCAATGCATCTTATTACCCCCAGGTTCTCTATATTTTAAGTATAGGTATTACCAAAGCAAGCAGTCTTTGATCTTATAATAGATTATGAACTGTAAGATAGGCCAAATGGCAAAGCATATTGAAGGCTTGTCTTGAAGCCAGGAAGATCTGGGCTCAGATTCACTGTCTCAGAGTGGTTGTGTAATCATCAAGAGTAATTCACCTCTCTCTATGCTCTAGACAACTCTCTAAGACTATAAATTGCATAGATGTTGCCAACCTGCATTGAAAGAAGTTCCGTCAACTGGAAGTTACCTAAATCACAAGTCTAGATTACAGTCCTAAAGTCCAAGATGGCAAGGGCAATGTCTTTCCTAACTTTTGTATTCTCTCCCCCTTGACCCTGAATAATGCTCTGCATGAAGTAGCTGCTTTAACAAATAACAAGTAAAATTTCTTCACTATATTATAATTTGCCAAATTCAATGGCTTTTCATTAGGCTATAATCTTTGCTCAAATTCATAGAGTATTTTGTGATTTGCAAAGTGATTTCTAAGTCATTGCTCTTTCCCCTATACTACATCAAACTGCTTACTTCTTGAACATCCCATGAGGTGTGTAGCCTCATTTTACAGATGAGAAAATTGAGGTTCAGAGTCATTGACTACCTCAAGGTCACAGGGAAAGTTGTTCCCCCACCCCGTTATACATTTGTTATCATATAAAACATATTTCCATGTTGTTCATTTTTTTGTAAGAGAGTAATCATATAAGGCCAAAATCCCGAAATAAAACCTAAATAACTAAAATGAAAAATCAGATACTTTGATCTGTGCTCTGACTACTACAGTTCTTTCTCTGGAAATGGCTAGCATTCTTTGTTATATATTCTTCAGAATTGTCCTGCATCATTCTATTGCTGAGGGTAGCTAAGTCTTTCACAGATGATCATTCCACAATATTGCTGTTACTAGGTACAATGTTCTCCTGGTTCTGCTCATTTCATTCTGCATCAGTTCATGTAGGTCTTTCCAGTTCTTTCTGAAATCATCTGGTTCATTTTTTATAGTACAATAATATTCTATTACCATCACATACCACAATTTGTTCAGCCATTCTCCAATTGAGGGACATCCCTTTATTTTCTAATTCTTTGCCACCACAAAAAGAGCAGCTATAAAGATTTTTATACAAGTAGGTCCTTTCCCCCCTTTTTAAAAATCTCTTTGGGATATAGATCCAGTAGTAATATTACAGGATCAAAGAGTATGCACAGTTTTATAGCCCTTTGGGCATAGTTCCAATTTTCCCTCCAGAATAGTCAGATCAGTTCACAACTCTACCAACAATGTTTAATGTTATAGAAAAAGTTTTGAACCCAGGACCTGTTTTTTTTTTTCCAGTTTGAACTAGTTCCATTTATGACAATAAAAAAAAAAAGCCACAACACAAACCAACATCTCAACATCATTGTGAGGTAATACAAAATGAGGAGCAGAAGCAGACCCTTAGGGGGAATCAGTGTAAGCCCCCATTGGAAATCAACATTTGATCAAGTCTCAGTAGTTCTGTCCACATGTGTCCTGGAGGCTTGTTCTTCAGAATATCCCCTTTTCCAAAGTAACAAGACTTCTGGCAGTGTGGCCAAAGGAGAACAGTCAGTTAGCAAAGAACTGTTGCTTGAACTAGAGTTGATGTGTTAGTCCCAGCCAGAGGTACATGGGTACAGTTGGTAGCATTGGGGAAAAAAAATTCTCCCTTGTAAAAAGAAATTCTTTCTCTTCCTCCTACCCTGCCTCCTCTCCCTGAAATGGTAATCAATCTAATAAAGATTTTGCATATGTAATGTAAAATATGATTTCATATGAATCACTTTGTGGAAGAGATCTCAAACAACTACAAAAAAAGAAGAATGAGAGTGAAATATATTATGTTTTGATCAACATTCAGACTCCATCAGTTTTTTTCTGAAGGTGAATGGCATATTTTTCATCATGAGTCTTTGATCACCATATTGCTAAGAATAGTAGCTAGCTCATTCACACTTGTTCATCAATCAATATTGCTGTTACTGTGTATAGTGTTCTTCTAGTTCTTTTCACTTCACTTTGCATCAGTTCATATAATTCTTTCCAAATTTTTCTGAAATCATCCTGCTTGTCATTTCTTATAGCACAATAGTATTCTATTACAATCATTATATGGTGCTTTTACAAAGGATAACCCCATAAGTTATTTCATTTAATTCTCCCAAGAACATCATGAGCTATCTAGGGAATGATGGAGACACAGAGTGGTTAAGAAACTGGGTTACTATAATGTAAAATGTTAAGTCCATCAAAAACTGACCTGTGTTTATGAGGTTTGTGGTCCTCGTGTAAAAAATCCATTTTAAAATGAACATTCTCTATAGTTTAGACACATTTCTAAGTTTTGAATTGTAAATGGATCTGGGGAAGTCAATGTTTCTTCATTAAAGTTTTCTTTATTTGATCCCTGTGAAATTAATAATAATAATAATAATAATAATAATAACTAACATTTATATGTTGTTGTGTTGTTTCAGTTGTGTCTGACTCTGTGACTCCATTTTGGGATTTTCTTGGCAAAGATACTGGAGTGATTTGCCATTTCCTTCTCTGACTCATTTTAGCAGATGAGGAACTGAGGCAATCAGAGTTAAGTGACACTGGCCCAGGGTCACACAGCTGGTAAATGTCTAAAATTAGATTTAAAATCAGGAAGACTCATTTTCCTGACTTCAGGCCTGGCACTCTATCCACTGCATCATTCAGCTGCCAACATTTATATAGCACTTATTCTGTGCCAGGCACTGTGCTGTGCTTTACTAAAACATCATTAAGGATGGGCATACAACCTCTGCCCACAGCTGGCCACTAGTGATCTTGTTTTGAAAAAGGACCACAAACTGGGTTAGCAGAGGGCATACTTAGGGCTACACCTACATACATAATTCTAGGGATATCTGGCAATTATCCGGGTAGTAGGACCAATGGTCATAGCCAAATTGGAAATTCAGGAGAAACAGTAGGGTGGCTATCGCACTATCAGGGACATAGCCATATATCTACAAAATGGGGTTAGACAGGGAGGCAATAAAGTTTAGTGGACAACTGGCCTGAGAATTAGGAACTGTATTCAAGCCTCGTCTTTGACCTATACTGACTATTTGATCATCCACCAGTAACTTAATCTCCCAGGACTCCAAAGAACTCTATAAGACCAAGTTGAAGAGCAGGTGCCAATCTGCACTGGTACAGAGAGTTTTTTCACTTGGAGTTCCCTATCCCTGGTGAAATCATAGATTCTCCCAGACCCCCACCAATGGATTAAACTTTTGCTCAATCCTACCTAGATATCATCTCATTATATGGCAAAATTATATTTCTCCCACTCTGCCCTTTGCTAAATTTAGAAAACTATTTTGGGGCAGATATATCTATTGTACATAGAAAAGACTTGTCTTCTTTCCCCTCCCTTCTTTTATAGTTAATTAAGGAGCTTGAAAAAGTCTTTCTCCAACAATGCTTGTGATATTAATTGTCAGGCGAGAAAGTCTCCTTCTGAGTTCTAGCTACAAAGCTGCGGACAGTATTTATAAAGCCTAACATAATTAACTGTGGATTGTTTCATCCAGAGTCCTCATTCATCATTACCAATCTAGGACAACTGTAGTCTCATTAGTAAGGAAACATTAGCGCAGATACCCGCATTTCCCAATATTCTCATTCCTTGATCATTTCAATATATTATATCACTAAGTGAAGAAAAAAAATATAATTGTAAAGATTGGGAAGAAAAGAAGTACTATACTGAGGATTTCACTTTGACACAACTTAGAAAATCAAAGCAAAGCAGCATAGTAGAAAATGTAGTGGAAATGCAGACACTGACAAAACACAGCCTGAATTACTGAGTAAGGTGCCCACTCTCCACTTTCCCCAGTGGATGGTTTAGTTCTACACATGTACCCCTGATTTCATGAATGTAGGGAACTCTCATTGTAGGCTCTTCTCCAATAATGTAAACAAACAACTTATGCAATTTATGCTAGAGGCACAGAAAGTCTAAATGACTTGCTCAGAGTCAAAGAGCTAATTTGTCAGTGGCAGGACATTAATAAAATAATGATAGCTAACATTTACATACTATGTGCTAGACACTGGGCTAAATGCTTTACAATTAGTATTTCATTTGAACCTGAAAATAGCCCTGCCAAGGTAAATGCTGCTATTATCCCCATTTTATAGGCAAGAAAAAGGAGGCAAAGGGTAAGTGACTTACCCAGGGTCACACAGCTAGTATGGGGCTAAAGCCAGATTTGATCTCAGGTCTTCCTGACTCCAGGCCCAATACTATAACCACTGTGGCACCTAGGTGCCGCAGGTGAACTCATCAGAGACCATCTCTTTATCTGCTGTGCACACTTTAAAAAAATAATAACTCCTATTTATATTTCTTAAGGTTCAGAAAGGCAGCATGTCCACAGGGAATAATTATCTGGACTTGGGAATTAGGAAGACCTGAGTTCAAATGGTATCTCTGACCTCTTACAATATAGATAAATCACTTAACCTCTCTGAGACAAATACACCTAAGATCATGAGTGATGGGTGGGTTATAGTCTAGGAGACCTGAAGCCAACTCAGAAGCCTAGTTTGTAATGGCACTGGTGCTAATATAGATAAAAATTAATGTTCATCGTGATAAGAAAAGTTTAAAATTATGCATTGTTTCAAGGTGATACATTGTCTATAATTAAATTTCACAGTTTGCCATCAAAAACTGGAACAATTAGTTAGTTTAATTACTTATCATATGCTATTATATGGGAATTTAATGACAAATTATGTAGACAAAAATATACTAGTTTAAGTTAAATGTTAACGCTTTTGGTAGGGTAAGAATTTTCATGAAGAGAAAAAAAAATATTGATGCCTTACATTTCTAACAATAGTAGGTATTGTAGTATATTGGAAAGACCTAATAGGAAGTACTGTGGTTTTATTGAAGAGAACACTGGTCTTTGTCTCAAAAAAACCTGAGTTCAAATTCCAGTTCTATATTTTTAAAGAGCTCATTTAACTTCCCATACCTCAATTCCCTCATTTATAGAATGTAGATAATAACTAACTCTCAGAGGTGTTTGAGGAAGAGACTTTGTTAACTTAAAGTAGTCTGCTTTATTTTTATCAGTGGGACATGGACTTAGCAAATCTCAAATCAGTTTCATCATCATTAACCAAAATCCTATATATATCATCAAATTCTCCTGAGAGTGTTACTTATTCATATCCCTAGGAAACTTTAAAATATGCTGGGCCAAATTTTCAATTTATATTTGATATTTAAGGAAATTCTTACATGGCTTTTAGAGAAATTTGTTACAATTAACTGATTCTTCCTATATCTTATTTTTGGGGACACTGACCCAGAACATAAAGAATAGCAGAGTCCCTGGTATAACACTGATTTCCAGGGAATCTGGATGATGACACAGTCTTGGTTTGAACCAGAAATTGAATTCTCTAATCCTAGGAAGAAATCACATAACAAAAAAAGGAGTGAGTCACCTGCAGTTATAGTGTTAACATCCTTTAACCCTGCTTGCCATAAAACAAACCCAATCTAGATGTAGTGCTGGTATCTTGGATGACTCTAGAAAGTCGAGAGATTTAAGTATGAAGAAAAATAACCAAAAATGAGTAGCATCCATTTGTTGATTCTTATAACACCTTTGATCAGGTAAATTGGCTAGACCAATTTCCCTAGGTTTCATTGATGGATAGAGCCTCTCTACTGGAAGCCCCTTTGATATTTCTCCTCCTCTTCCTCCTCCTCTTTCTTCTTCTTCCTCTTCCTCCTTCTTTCTTCCTCTCCTCCTCCTCTTTCTTTTCTAAACCCTTAACTTCCATCTTAGAATCAATACTGTGTCTTGGTTTCAAGGTAGAAGAAGAAGAAGAAGGGTTAGGCAATGGGGGTTAAGTGACTTGCCGATGGTCACACAGTTAAGAAGTGTCTGAGATCAGATTTGAACCCAGGACTTCTGGTCTCTGAGCCTGACTCTCAATCCACTGAGCCACCTAGCTGCCCCAACTCTATTATTCTTTTTTTTTAAACCCTTACCTTCTGTCTTGGAGTCAGTACTGTGTATTGGCTCCAAGGCATAAGAGTGGTAAGGGCTAGGCAATAGGGGGTTAAGTGACTTGCCCAAGGTCACACAGTTAGGAAGTGTCTGAGACCAGATTTGAACCTAGGACCTCCTCTCTCTAGGCCTGGCTCTCAATCCACTGAGCTATCCAGCTTCCCCAACTCTATTATTCTTGATAGTGTTACTATCCAGAGTGATAAGTCAGGCCAGATATTTCTACACTTACCCAAACAGTCACTCAAGCACCATCCCTTGCTATTCCTAGGGCAAGTGGAGGGTAATAAGGAGGAACAATATATGGGGAGTATCTTTGAAATACTGAAAGATATCCCAGAGGCAGTTTGGGCTAAGCATTCAAATGATGTGGGAATTTTGAAATCTGCCACCCCTGTTAAGATCGAGGTGAAAGAGGGTACTCCACCTAGAATCCCTCAGTATAGGTTGAGCAAAGAGACCACAGAGGGTATCAGGCCCATTATCCAAAGTCTCCTGGAACAAGGTATTTTGGTCTATACTATATCTGAGTACAACACACCTATTTTGCCCATTAAAAAGCCAAATCAAGATCCAAATGGCAAGACACAATGGTATTTTGTGCAGGATCTGAGAGCAGTGAACAACTTTGTTAAGAAGGGACATGCAGTGGTACCTAGCCCGGCAAATATCATCGCCGAGATTCCAAGTAATGCAACCTCGTTCATGGTCTTGGACCTGTGCTGTGTATATTTTACTGTACCCCAGCATGAGTCCAGTCAGAAGATTTTTGCATTTTCCTGGGAGGGCAAGCAGATCTGTTGGACAAGAACTCCACAGGGGTTTGCTGAAAGTGCAAATATCTTTTGCCAGATCCTGCAAAGAGATCTTGAGTCCATCATATTCACTGAGAGCAAGCTAGTACATTATGTGGATGACCTTTTGATAATGTCACCAAGTGCTTGAGTGTGTCAAAGAGACAACAAATATCTGTTTCAAGAGCTATGCAAAAGGGGAAACAAGATTTCAAAAAATAAGATTCAGTGGGTTTTGCCCAGAGTCGAGTACCTCGGCTTCGTGTTGGAGAAGGGTATAAGACGGATTTCCCAAAAAAAGAGTTGCACATATACAGAAGCTGTGCATGCCTAAGACCAAGAAGCAGCTCCGTGCAGTATTAGGAATCACGGGTTACTGTAGGCAGTGGATACCTGGTTAAAGTCTGATCTCAAAACCTCTGACAGACTTGACTAGGAACACTAGGAAAGGTCTCAGAACCTTTAAAACTGACACAGGAGCACAAGCATGCAATAGAAAAACTGAAAACAGCTGTGTTGTCCAGTCCTGCACTTGGAATCCCTGACCATGCAAAACCGTTTCACCTGTTTGTGCATGAGGACAAGGGGATAGCCAGTGCTGTATCAATGCAGACTCTTGGGGATCAGTTCAGACCAACAGCCTATTATAGCTCCCAGCTAGATGTTGTGGCTAGAGGGATGCCACCTTGTATGAGAGCAATTGCAGCTGCTGCCCTAATGGTTAAGAAATCTTCAGATCTGGTTTTGGAATGCAGGATTATGCTGTACTCTCCTCATCAAATAGATACCATCTTGAAAAACAGCAACCTGCAAGCGTTTACATCCCAGCGCTTATCCCGATATCAAATTGTGTTGCTGGGCAATGAGAACCTAACTTTCCATCGTTGTAAGGAGATCAACCTGGCCACACTGATGCCAAACTTACCGTTAGAAGGGGAACCCATCCATAGCTGTGTAGAAACCTTGGAAATAGTTCAGAAAATGAGAGATGACCTGACCAATATTCCTTTGGTCTCTCCCGATCTTACTTTGTTTACCGATGGTTCTGCTTTTGTGGCAGATGGGGAACGGTATACAGGTGCAGCTGTAGTAACTCAAGATGAGACTTTATGGTATACAGCTCTACCTAAGTCCATGAGTGCTCAAGGTGCCAAAATCCTGAGTCTCACCAGAGCTTTAGAAATTGGCCAGGGTCAAAGGTTGAATGTTTGGATCGACAGTAAATATGCATTTAATGTAGTACATTGTACAGGCCAAGTTCGGAAATATCAGGGATATATAATTGCTGGTGGGAAGGAGATAGCCTATGGGAGCCTTATAAACCAACTCCTGAAAGCTGTCCAGTTACCTAAGGAAGTGGCAGTGATGCATTGCCGATCACATCAAAAGGGTGTGGATGAAGTCTCATTAGGAAACAGGAGGGCAGATATAACAGCCAAATATGGTGCCCAATTTGGTCCCATCCATGAGCTGAATTTCTCCTTGGTGGATGAAGCAGATCTTAAACAGGCATACTCCCTGAGGGAAGTGAAGCACTGGGTAGAAAATCTAGGGGCCAAATTAGTGAGAGTTGTGTGGTTTTCTAGTGAAGACAAGCCCATTCTTCAAAGATCTTTATATAATACCCTATGTAATGTATTGCATGCCAAAGGCCGTTATGGGACCCAATCCCTGGTGGATGGCATTCGAAGGCACTGGACGGCTCCTGGCATATCCACATGTGCAATTAGAATATGCCAGAAATGCAAGGTTTGCTTGCAGTACAATCAGGGCATGACCAGAATTAAGGGACTAGGAGGCAGACAATTGGCATATACTCCGTTTGAGTGCTTCCAGATCAATTATATATCAATGCCCAATTGTCAAAGATACAAATATGCCCTAGTCATCATTGACAGGTTGACTCAATGGCCAGAAGTGTTCCCTGCAAAGAAAAACAACGCAGCCTTTGTGGTGAAGACACTTCTGAGAGAGATAGTTCCGAGATTCTCTGTACCAGCTAGAATAGATTTGGACCATGGGTCACAGTTTTCCCAGAACATCTTGCATGAGATTTATAAGACCTTGGGGATAAAGAAAAGCTTACATTCAGTCTATCACCCGTCATCCTCAGGGCAAATTTAAGTCTGCAATAAGAGAATTAAAACTCTGATTGGGAAAGCGTGTTCTGAAAGCCATCTGAAATGGGTACAAGCACTCCCCATTGTTCTTTTTTATTTAAGAAGTCAACCCTGTAGTGACACAAGATTGTCACTGTTTGAACTTTTGTATGGGTACGCTCCATGGCATAGTTCATCCCAGAAGTCAACTCTCTTGTCACACATTGGAAATGAATGTCAGCTATATAGATATATAAAAGCTTTAAAGAAGAGACTGGATGAATTGCACAAACTTGGCTTGTTAACCCAGAGAGTTCCTTTAGATTTTAGCTTCCATCAGCTTAAACCGGGAGACATGGTCTACATAAGGAACTTTACAAGAAAATCTGTTCTAGACCCAAAATGGGTTCGGGCCTTTCCAGGTGCTATTGACTAGCCCAACTTGTGTAAAAGTTGAGAATAGAGACCCTTGGTTCCATATCACACATGTGAAACCTGTAAAAGAACATGCTGTACATGAAGAATACCATGAAGAACCTCCTGTCTTTGAGCAACATCAAATGAATGCACTGCCAGATCCACAGCAGACAGACGGTTCTGTTGAAAATGAATGAACTGCTTGAAATCTTAATAAGGAAAAGACAGAAAAAAAAAACTGCAAAATTTTTTACAACACAAAAACAACACAAAGTTAACACAATTACATCACAATGACTAATGTTCGTGATTGAGAAGGTGACAAGCCAACCATCCGACAAGACGATAGATGACAGACAAGTATGTATGCGGTAGAGATGAAGAAAAGAAGAACACAGAAGCTACAAGCTGCAGAAATTCTCAGCAGAGGTGGCACGAAGGAATGGACAATCACAAGAGTGTTGTAATCTTTATTAAGTACTGTGCAGGAAGAGGACTGGAAGAAGAAATACGTGGAACAGCAATATCATGTTATAAACACACATTGCACATATGAGACATCACATGGTAGTTTGCATGCCACACTACATAGGCTACACAAGGAGAATTGTGGTTCTCCAGTGGGCCAGAAGATCCGGGCAGTAAAGAGTAAGTATGTACATACATCAGTATTCATTAATTCATTGAACACAACACAAACTGATTGTTCAACTTTTGATAAAGACCTCATGTAGATAAATGAGAGTCTCTTTTGTATATATGTATTACATGTACATATTACATGTGAATAGCTGTATATACTGGAAGGGTATCCTAGGATCTCTAACATATCAAAAGATCATTGTTTGTTTTTTGATTTGGTAGACATCAAGGTAACTTCCATCTGTAAATAGGCATTGTGGATAGCCTGTATTATAATTACTAACCCATAATATAGAGTTACCAATAGCTTAGGGAAAGATAGCTTGAGAGATCTTTGAAATACAGAGTTAGTCAGGGAGAGTCACTATATAAGAATAAGTCTACAAATCTGGCCTCAGACACTTCCCAGCTGTGTGACCCTGGGCAAGTCACTTGACCCCCATTGCCTACCCTTACCAATCTTCCACCTATAAGTCATTACACAGAAGTTAAGGGTTTAAAATTAAAAAAACAAACAAACAAACAAAAAAAGAATAAGTCTATAAGTCTATAAGAATAAGTAATGTATATAGCTTTGTATATACTTATGGCTAACAAAATAAAATTAATATACTAATGATTTAGAATTTAGGATTATTAACACCACTAAATTAGTTTAAGTAAGGTACTAACATGAAAACTTAGTGTTAAATGTACCATGTTCTTTTTAGAAGCATGATAGGTTGTTTTTGCTTTGAATGTGTTTCAAAGATGTTTGCATTGCATGCTTTAGGGATAGTGATTGCAACATATAATTGTTGCAGTTTTGTATTTTCTGTTTGTGATATTCTGTTACATTTGTAATGATGTATGTATTTTACTCCAAAACCCGTTTTTCCCTTGTTTAAACTTTCCTTTTTCCCTCCTTAGATATGGGGAGATAGTATAATAAGCCATAGCATAGCAAGACTGTTAAGGGGTTAGGAATAAGACATTTAGGAAGTAATTTAGGTTTGGTGTAGACAGGGTAAACTGTGCTGCAATATCTTAAGCCTGCAGAATTTCCAGTGGAAATTCCTAGTAGAAAAGGGGGAAACTGTTATATAGAGGATGGCAGCATGGAATCCCTGCAAAATACAGGGTCAGCCTCACCCAGAATCCCAGGGGGTCCCCCCTGGAGAACTTTGGGTGAGGGGACAGTTGAGAAGGGTTTAGTCAGTTGCTTTCTGGGGGTTGAAGTGAGCTGATGACTGCTTACTGCTCCTGACTCGGGGACTTACCTGAGAGGACCATTGTGGCTAAGCCATCGTGGTTTCTATTCAGGAATTAGTCTGCTTGGTAGGGTTGGTCCTTACCAACATCAATACAACAATTAGTTAGTGATTTAGTGATTATAAATATTCACTATCAATTAGAGAGCCAGTTTAGTCAAGAACCCTCCACCCCCTCCTGTGGGGCAGCTTCAACCTAACAGATCAGGGTTACCATTTCCTTATTTAAAACCTAATTACCCCCTCTAGCTTTTCCCTTTCCTTCTTAATATAAGCTTTACCTTCAATATTTGTGCCTGGGAATTATTTGGGGATACTCACAGCTCATAGTTACCATCCTAGCTTGAAACCTCTCAGCTACCAGTTTTAAGAAGATCAGATCCATCTCAGTCCTCAACATTTAGATAACTAGCTTCTACTTATTCCTCTATATAAGTTAAAGAAAGGGAACATCATTGAAGTTCAGCTTCAACAGAAACTTACCAGAAGTACCTCAGTCAGTCTCCATTTTCCAACAGAAACCTCAATTGCTTGTGAGGAGGGGTTTGAGAGTCAGGAGTGTCTAACCCCCTCCCTTCTCACTGAAGCCTGTCAATCTGTGTCTGTGTCTTGGAGGTTACTGGCCCTGGAATAATTATCTGCTTCCCCAAAATATCTGTTATTATCAACATAACACTACCTGTGTCAGTATCATCTCCTGAGAGCCTGACAAAATACACACTAGTTCTTTTAAAGCTTTTGTGGTGGAGGCTAAATGGGCCTACACAAGCCATTTCATGCCCAGAATTCCCCTGGAAACTTCTGGTTACTACAAGAACATGGGCTCATTTCTTGGGCATTTGGAAGAGTACAAACTTTCTAGTTGTTGTTAGCCATGGGAAGGTCCTTCACTAAAAGGACTTGGGACTTTAGAATTTCTTGGAAAATCATGAGTAGTCCCTTGGTCCTCTACCTGCCCAATGATGATGGTGGAGATGGGGTGGAGATAGGTTTGTGTCTGCCACAATTAATGATAACTTCTAAAGCAGCCCTCTTCTCTGTGGCTGGCTGGGTACTCTCTTTTTTAACTCTCTTGTGCTGGTGGGTAAGTGAATGGGTTCCTTTTCCCTGAAACAGTGCAAACTTCTCATAAAGTATGGAGTCAATTAGGCAATCTTTCACCAGGTCCCTCAGCAGCCTTATAAATTTGACATCTCCTGAATAAGTGACCTTGTGGGTTCAAAAGTATAGAGTTTGGTGAGCATAGCAGTACCCACATACACAAGATTAGTGTGTGACCAGTTGTATCCAGAGAGGTTGGTGGCAGCAAAAGCAAATGACAATTGAAACGGCTGAGCTTGAAGTCCAAAGAGTGCTTGAGTTTGAGTTTGGAGCAAAGTAATAATGTCAATGTGGATTGTAAAACACCTACTTAGCACTTCTGCCAACTGCTTTATGTTCTAACAAAGTTTAAACATTACCTTCTGATAGACTGTAGCAATAGCTTAAAAGTTAGATTGACTGAATTCTGTTCAAGTTATTTTGTTAATATTCACTGAGACTTTTTCAAGCTTAGCATTCCTCTTTTTCCATAAGAATAAATGACTTACCCAATATAAAGCCAGTCAACAAGCGTTTGTTATGTTTGCCATGTGTCAGGTACTGTACAAAGTACTAAGTATACAAAGAAAGACAGAGAATAGTGCCTGTCCTTGAGGAACTCATATCCCTCCCAAAGGGGAGACAACATGTAAAGTATTGTACATAAAAGATGTGTTCAGTATAAATGGAAGATATCAGAGAGAAGACACTAGAAACAGAGGGGACCAGGAAAGGTCTCCTGAAGAAAGTGAATTAGAGTTGAGTGTCATTCAAAGAGACAGCTAGGTGGTGTGTGGATCGAATAGCTGGTGTGATACACTTCTCCTGGTACTGTGGTTTCAGTTAAACTGTTGGGTAAGCCATGTCCCTTGTGGTTGACTTCAAGCTTCTGGGCTCTGTTCTACATGGCAGCTCCTAGCTTCTACCCTTGTTTGCTTCCGCAGTTGTACTAAAGTGGGATGTGGTGATAGAGGTTTATGTCTCCCCTCCCTCAAGTACCTTCATGCTTGAATGGCTTCTGCTTCCTCTGTGATACCAGAGAAGAGGATGGTAATACTACATCCTCCCTTTCTCCATTACCCCTGTGATTGTTTGCTGAGGAGAGCTCAATGACAGCCTGCTTGCAACATACCCAGTGTGGGTCTAAAGTATCTCCTAGTTTCTGTCTTCCAGCTCTCATGGGGATAGTCCAAGCCAGAATGAAGTCTCTGAAAGAAGCACTGGGGTCATGACATTAAAACGAAGAAATGACTTTCTATTAGAATTGGGGCAGGATTTCTCTTGTGTCTACTGTGTTTGTCCCTGTGGGAAGACCTGAAAAATCCTGTTGTATATTAATCTGGTTCAGTGAAGCATGTGATGTGGAGCAGCATGGTTAGCAAAAGAAAGAAGGCAATCACACAATGGAAGGGAATAGGCAGAGCTCTGCTGGAAGAGTTCCTGAGTGTTTCTGCTCATGTGAAGGCTCATCATAGATTGTGAAGGAGCAATTCAACCATTCCCAGGCTTAGTCAGATTTTTATGATTCTACATGTACCAATCATTACATTATAAAGAGAGACAGATAGAGACAGAGAAAGACAGAGAGCAGAGAGAAAAAGAAGAGATGAGAGAGAGAGAGATAATGATGATGATGGTGGTGATGATAATGATGATGATGACAATGGCTATGGCTTTAGTCTTTGGTTCTGAAGTGTCTATTTTTTTTTTTTACCAGAAAAGAGATGAATATGTGTTCTTAGGACACTTTCAGTGAGTATCTTAAGATACTTTGGTTGGTCCTCAAACCTGTCACTTCTACAAGAAGAATCTGCCTTCAAAAGGTACAAAGAAGAGACATGATGGGTTCAAGGTTCAGAATGAGACATACATTTCTGGAAATAGATGAGGTAGAGATTTGTTTTACTTGACTATATGCATTTCTTATGAGAGATTTAGTTTTTCATTTTCCATTTTTCAGGTGGGAGAGAAAAACAATAAATGCCTATTCAACAAAAAAATACAAATAAAGAGAAGTAACGTACATATTAGAAGACATGTATGATCTGCTGTTCTTATGAAATTCATATTTTAATAATATGTATGCATTTAAAATATGTCCATCTGTCCTCTGGCCCTTGGACACAGTTAAGAAAATAAATACTGTGAACAAATAAAAGAAAAAAAGAAGACATGTATGAGACTTTTTCCTTTTAGGCCAGGATTAAGAGGGTCTAAGAATTTAAGAAAAGTATAAATAACTTGTAACTATGTAGATGAACAGTTCATGACACATTGATCAACACTCATTTATTAAGTAGATTTTTTAAATTAAAATTACTTACCAATACTGTGTATTGGCTCCAAGGCAGAAGAGTGGTAAGGGCTAGGCAATGGGGGTTAAGTGACTTGCTCAGGGTCACACAACTAGGAAGTGTCTGAGGTCAGATTTGAACCTAGGGCCTCCCACCTCTAGGCCTGACTCTCAATCCATTAAGTGGATATTATTAAGGCAGATATGTAGTGTGGTGGATAGAGTAAAAAGTCTAAAGTCAGAAAGACCTGAACTGAAATCCAGCCTGAAATACCAGTTGTGTTACTCTGGATAAATAACTAACCTCTTATTACCTCAATTTCCTCATCTGAAAATGAGAATTAGTATAGCACCTACTTCCCAGAGTTGTTGTTAATATTTATAAAGTACTTTATGAATCTTAAAGTGCTATATAAAAGTTAGCTATTACTATTATTAGTTGTAGTAATAATATTATCTGTCTATGTATTTGACAAGCACTGTGTTGGGCACTGTGAATGCAAGGACATAAAAACGTCTACAGTTAAGTAGATATAATAGTAGATAATAAATAAGATGGAATTTAGGAAATTGGATACATGCTTTCAAGTTGTTCTCTGACACAAAATCTTTTTAACAGCACCTTTTCCCACTGAGTCTATATAATTATAAATCCCGAGGCATCACAATCCCTCCTGAGGAATCAAAAGTGCTAGTATTTCAAAGGGTACCAGAAAAGCAAAACTAAGAAGACAAGTAGGCAGCAACATATTGTTAATGATAACATGTCATCCTCCTATTTAACATAAAGGATATCATATGGGGAATATCTGATGAGAAAAGGGGTGGGTCAGTAATGTAGGGAAAGATCACAGCTGGACCATCTGACTGATCCACTGATCCCTCAAAAGGCTGAGACCTATAGGAAAACCTCTGGAATGTTAATGGAAACTCTCTGGGAAGAAATGGACAAGAATCATATAAGATGAGGAGTGAATGGATTATAGTCTACCTTTTATGGTTCACATCAATAAGATAATGCATCTGATTGTACTTCATGTTTTGAATGGGACTTTGCCACTACACAGCAGACCAGGTTCACCTTGGAGTTACCTTCAATAAAATTTAAAAAAAAAAAGTCATGGTTCATGCTCCTTGCCAAAGTTTCCCATGCAAAGTCAGAACTTAGCTCATTTTCTTATCCAGAGTTTCCTCTCAAAATACTGTCCTCCACTACTCTTGAATCCCTTAACCCCTCATCCTACTTCCAGTAATGCCTTTGCAAATACCAGTATTGTTACTTCCATCATCTGCCTTCTCCGTTCCTATTCTGTTAGAATATTTCTACTAAATGCTGCTATAGCAAGTCACATCTGCTAGAGCAGGTCCATTATAGTTTTATGCTATCTAATCTTAAATTGACCATCATCATTGTTCAGTAATGAGATGCTTTGATTCTTTCCTCAATGGCTATCCTAAAATTTAAACTTCGGTCTTCGAGTCATCTGTGCTATCTCCCCCATTTACCCCTCAGAATTCAGTCATCTAACTTATAAGCTATTGCTACAGTCTATCCGAAGGTAATGTTTAAACTTTGTTAGAACATAAAGCAGTTGGCAGAAGTGCTAAGTAGATGTTTTACAATCCACATTGACAACACTATTACTTTGCTCCAAACTCAAACTCAAGCTCAAGTGGGTGGTCTGGCTTCAAGATGGTTCTCCTCTCCCTTGTTGTCTCTCAGGCTCTCTGGAATGCTATCTGATTGATGAATAGCCTTTATTATTCACAAATCAGGGATTGGGGGAAAAGGGTGAATGGCAGAGGGATTTTGGGGTGTCCTCTTCGCTATTGCTTTGGGGTTAATCACTTGGGTGGGTTCCCTCACCCAAGCTTCTCTCCTCACTCCTTCTCCTTCTGTTTCTCTGTTTCTGTCTGTTCCTATAATTGTAACGTTTGACTGAAAAAGAGTCTCTTTGCAAGGTTGATAATGGGAGAAGGAGACTAAGATATCACTACCAAAATGGAGTCCAAACTTAGCTAACTTGATGGTTGAAGTCTTGATGGGTGAGATGCAATGGAATGGCTTTGATCAGGGAAGCAGGGTTTCAATTTCTAAAAGAAAGATCTTCAGGAAGCCTTCAGGACTGGATCCGAGCTGGGATGTCCTCCTCCTCTCTCCTCCCAGTCCTCCGCCCAAATACTTCTCTTCCCTCTCTTCCTTGGAGAAAATCCCAGAATTCTCTCTGGTCTCAACTGTCAGCAACTGTCAGCAACTGCCTTCTGCTGGCTCCCTTTGTCCCATCCCCCTTGCACAAATTCCATCCTTACAGCACTAAGGTGTGTATAAGAAAGATTTTATTTGTGTGTATAGGATAGATTTTATTTGACCCAACAAATATGCAAAATATTCTGATGCCCAAACCAGAAAGTATCAACTAATACTCCACTCTGATGGTTTTCCACCTTTCCTCTGGACCTTTACAGTCCACCTGCCTCACAGTTCCACCAAAGGATAGGTCTAGGTTTCTCTTCGATAAAGTTTTGTTTTTGTATCTTTCTGAGCATATGCCTATGCTTGTGATTCTTCTGTTTTTGTCTTGGTGGATTTCTATCTCTTTAAAAGGATATGCTAAGGGATAGCTAGGTGGCACATTTGATAGAGAGCCAGGCCTACAGATGGCAGGTCATGGGTTCAAATCTAGCCTCATATACTTCTTAGCTGTGTGACCCTGGGCAAATCATTCAATCGTCTAGACCTTACCACAATTCTGCCTTGGAACCAATACTTAGTATTGATTCTAAGACAGAAGATAAGGGTTGAAAAATGGGTTATGCCAAGGAACATGAGCTCTATCTTCAATATACTATCAACTTAATAATGTTTATTGATGGGGGCAACTGAGAGGCTCAGTGGATTGAGAGTCAAGTCTAGAGATGAGAGGTCCTACTTCCTAGCTGTGTGACCCTGGACAAGTCACTTAAGCCCCATTACTTAGCCCTTACTGCTCTTCTGTCCTGGAACCAATATATATTATTAATCTAAGACGGAAGGTAAGGGTTTAAAAAATAATTTTTTGTTGTTGTTGTAAATAACGTTCAATGATGCTGTTTAAACAATAGCTACCTTAGACCCTGGACAAGGAAAATTCTTCCATAATTCAAGGAATTCTTGCTTTGTTCTGGAGATAATAGAGAAGTTCTTAGTGAATGCACTAAACATTCCTACTACACATCGAAATATACTTACCTGTGTTGGGGTCTTATGCCTTTCCTAGATTATAAGATTAATGATAACAAAGATAAAAATTAAAGATAACAAAAATATATCTAAACTTTATAGATCTACCAGTATTTAGTCAAGTTATCAAATACTTACTGTGTGCCAGACACTGCTAAGCTTTAAGGACACAAGCACAGGGTCTCAAGGAGCTTACAT
Source organism: Gracilinanus agilis (assembly GCF_016433145.1). Taxonomy (NCBI): domain Eukaryota; kingdom Metazoa; phylum Chordata; class Mammalia; order Didelphimorphia; family Didelphidae; genus Gracilinanus; species Gracilinanus agilis. Next base: position 365,898,398 of record NC_058133.1, read on the forward strand.
TCTAAAGGGGTAAGATAACACATAAAAAAGAGTTGGGGTGTGTGTGTGTGTGTGTGTGTGTGTGTGTGTGTATGTGTGTGTGTGTGTGTGTGTGTGTGTGTGTGTTGAGCGGGGAAAGAAGGGGAAATGAGGAGGGATAGATGCCAGCACAGTAGAATCATGGCAAAATTTGGATAGTCAGAAGTAGAACTGGGAGAGAATGAAAGATGGTTGGTCTGGGATGTTCCCCAAAATTGAAATTCCAGGAAGAACTTACCAATGAGAGAAGGAAGCTACAAGGGCAGAGGAATGTCCCAGAATGAGAATGCCAGAGAAACTAAAAGAGCTCCCAGGTGAAAAGGCAGCTGAAGCACAGTGGTAAAGTCCATAGGGACAGAGGCAGAGCCAGGTCAGGGAGCACAGTGTTCTGGCTCCCTCAGGTACTTAACAAATAATTGTTCCTCAGTCTAGAAGCTTTTCATCAGAACATTCTATTATGTATAATCATATTTGTGGATTTTGGAATTAGAAATTAAATTTCCCTTACAAAGAAGCTGTTGATACCTTTATTTTTAAGCTAATATTTGCCCAAAGTAACTTGGGTAAGTTTTAAATCTATAGGTTCAATAAGTGTGTGTATGTAAAATACACATACATATAGGTATATGTATTATATGTTGTATATATTATGTATTTATATTAACATATAGACATGTGACATATGAATATATCAACACAAATATATAGAAATATACACATATAGGTACATATTATATGCATTTTCTACATTGTGTATATTATATAATTATATATTAAATATATATAAACATACATATATTATATGTAATACCTCAACATAAACATATGGATATATATACACATGTAGGTATATATTATATCTTTTTATACATCATGTACATTATAATTATATATGAAATGTACACAAACACATATGTTACATATAACATATACCTATGTAAACACACATATAATGAATGTGTGTGATATGGAAACTGGGTGGTGCAGTAGATAAAATGACAGGCTTGGAGTCAGGATGACTCATCTTCCCGCATTCAAATCTGGCCTAAGACACTAGCTATGTGGCTTTGGGCAAGTCACTTAACCCTGTTTGCCTCACTTTCCTCCTCTGTGTGACTGGGCTAAGCCTCGAGGATATAAATAAAATGAGCTGCAGAAGGAGATGGCAAATCACTCCAGTATCTTTGCCAAGAAAAGCCAAATGGGGTCAAAAAGAGTCAGACACGACTGAAAATTGCTGAACAATGAAAGAGTACGTGCACACACACATGATATATTTACGTATGTGAATAGATTTATATATGCACATGTGGCTATATACATATATATTCTTATCTTCAAGGAAAAATCTGAGTGCTAATATTTGTGGAATGCCAGCACTGCAAGGTCCCATCACCTGTAGGACAAGTGTGATTCGGTAATCTGGGGAACAGCCTGTTAGCACTTCCAGTGGAGAAGACAGGTGCCCCGGACAAAATGCAAGTGGTCTTGATTCAAAACAAAACACCAAAATCCGGCAGCTGCTCCTTTGAAGTGGGAAGCAGCCAAACAGGTGGCCGAGGGGCTGCCACCACTTCCAGTGAGGTGGCAGCAGTTACAAACCACAGACGAGCGAGGCAGAGGGAGACAAAGGATGCAGGACTCTATGGGGGTCAGAAGCAGAGTAGGTTTGCTGATTGTCACAAGTGAAAAGGGAAGTCTGTTTTCAGGTAAAGAGTCCCATCACCCATGGGCATCCTTTGTCTCAGACCTGTTGTCCACTCAAGAGAGCTCCAATATAATAACAGCTAACATCTATGTAGGGCTTGAAGCTTTACACAGTGCTTTAGAAATTTGGTCTCATTTGATTTTCACAATAACCCTGGGAGGGAGGTTATATTATTAAAGATGTTATTATTGAATTATTGCATATTATTGTATATAAATCATACAACTTTAAAATTAATCATATATTATAATTATGTATGATACATAACAATTAGATGATGCAATATATGATCAATTATTAATAAATGAATATTAATACTCTATGAAATGATATCTAATAATATACATTAATTACATATTATTGTATTATTGTGCATAAAATTATTATATTACTTAAAATGATGAAACTGAAGCAGAGAGAGAGAGAAATTAACTTGCCCGGGGTTATATAAGAGCTTACATTTTAATGGAGGAAATAAGAAGGAGATGAAAAAAAGTTAGGAAAAAAGGAAAGTAGTCATGGGGGCATGAATAAGGAGTGGCAGCCTGATAAGAAACAAAGACATGACTGCCCTAGGAGAGCTCCTTAAATAGAGGGTCTGGGAGGAGCCGTCACCAGAGGGAGAAAGTAAAGGTACTTCTGAGTTGTGGCATTTTTATAGCCTTGTTTCTGACTGGAATAAGAGGGACTCTGGCATGGACAAGAAGATTATTTTGAAATTAATAATAAAAAGAATAAAGAAAAATAATAAAGGAAGAAAAAGTACATGGGAGAGTGTATGGGACTCACTTGTTTAGTCATTTTTCAGTTGTTTCTGACTCTTTGAGATCTTATTTGAGATTTTCTTGGCAGATACTGGAGTGGTTTGCCACATTTCACAGATGAGGAAACTGCAAAGTTAAGTAATTTGCCCAGGGTCACACATAATAAGTGTGGGAGGCTGAATTTGAACTAATGAAAGTGAGTTCCTGAGTCCAGGTCCAGCATTATATCCATGGTGCCACCTAGCATCCCTCCCACTGGACTCAGTTAATATTGAAATGAAGGCTAATTCTAAATGCAGTTACTCATGTGAGGCAAAGGAAGCAATAAGGCCCTTCTCTTGTTGCCTTCACAAGGTTCAGGAAGTGTATTGTATATTTTTCATTTCTATTATACTATAGTTTAAGAAGATGCTTTCTGAAATTTTGTATTACAAATATATAAAGACTGTATTGTTAGAATATCTTTTTTTTTTTAAAACCCTTATCTTCCATCTTGCAGAAGAGTGGTAAGGGTAGGCAATGGGGGTCAAGTGACTTGCCCAGGGTCACATAGCTGGGAATTGTCTGAGGCCAGATTTGAACCCAGGACCTCCCATCTCTAGGCCTGGCTCTCAATCCACTGAGCTACCCAGCTTCCCCCAGTGTCTCTTATTTTTAAAAATGTTCTTGTAGAAACTGAGAAAATAACGTTATGTGGAGTTTCTTGAGAATTTCTTGATCACACAGCCCCAGATCCCAGAGATATTGTAAGAAAACGCATTATTTCTTTCTGGCCTTCCCCACAGACTCTATTTCTGTAGCATATGCAAGTTCAATTTTAGTAGATTACATAATTTGGGGGTAAGCAACCCCTGTCATAACCAATTATGTACTGTATTTATTTATTTGTATATGGATCAACTCTCGTACTAGATTGCAAATTCCTGAAGGGCAAGATTCTACGTTTTGTACCTTAGAATTGTAGAATTAGAGATGGAAGGGATCTTAGAGGTCACTGGAGCTTAACTCATTCATTTTAAAAAGTGAGGAAACTGAGGCCAGGGTTTAACTTGCCCAGAGACCCCTGTGGGCAAAAGGTAGAAAGAGGACTCCACAGGTCTTTGGAACCAGTCTAGTGCTCTCTCCACTCCAGCACACCTTCTCCTTTCCTGCAGGCTATTGCTGTCCTGTCCATGAAATATAAATGTTTGTTGAATGTTAAATAAATATATGAACCTGGAGAAGGGATTAGAGGGAATGTTGGCACTACGCACACTTTTCTGAGTAGAATTCAGGATATGGCCCAATTCTACAACTATTAAACGAATTGCATGAACACTCTAGATAATCCCATTAGGAACAGAAGTAAACAGTGTCATAAAGCAATCAGCTTTGGCTTCTTCCTGATGCCAGAAGGCTCATTGCTGAAGACCATGATGGTGAGATGAGGAAAGGCAGGAAGCTGACCAGACCTGCAACTGACAGATGGTTGAACCAGTCTCAACAGAGAAACTCAATAGGCTCACATATATTTCATAAAAGTCCCTGAATATGTATACATAGCTGTCTGGGTCAAAGAAGATTACTTTGTGAATCTGAAGTATTGTTTGTAAAGAATTTATAGAAAAAGCCAGTGGCTCCTAAAGGGGGTTGATTTTTTTGCATACAAAAGAAAAGGTAGAAAAGGGACAACACTATATTTCTTTCACATCCTTTATAGAATGAAAGACTCAGGATTGAAACAAATCTCAGAGGCCATCTAATTTGCTTTATATCTTAGGAAGAATGCTCTAATATCCTTTACCAGTGGTCAACTAGTCAACAAGGTCAACCCTTAAAGGGTAGGAACTTCTTGATTATCATATCATTTTTTCCTTTGATAATATTTTATTTTTCCCTAATTACATGCAAAAAAGATTTTTAATATTTATTCTTTTAAAAAATTTTAAATCCTGAATTTTTCCTCTTTCCCCAACTCTTCCCCCCTCACCAAGATAGTAAGCCATCTGATACAGATTTGACATGCGTAATCATGTGTAACATTTTCCCATATCAATTCTTTCATGGAAAAAAACTTCAACAAAAAAAAAAGGAAGGGAAAGTGAAAAAGAGTTTGGTTTGGATTCAGACTCCATCAATTCTTTTTCTGGATGGCATTTTTCATCATGAGTCCTTTGGGATTGTCTTTTGCTGAGAATAGATAGGCTATTTGCAGTTATTTACCATGCAATATTATTGTTACTGTGTACAATATTCCCTTGGTTCTGCTTATTTTACTCTGCTTCAATCTGTGTGAGACTTGCCAGGATTGTCTGAAATCCTTCTGCTCATCATTTCTTATAGCACGGTAGTATTCTATTATAATCATATAGTACAGCCTACTCAGATATTCCCTAATTGATGGGTATTCCCTTCTCTTTCCAATTCTTTGCCACCATAAAAGAGCTTCTTTATCCTATCATTTTTTATTATGCCAATAAAAGAATTAGATGGGGAAATGTTTGTATGCTTATTTATGAGGTTTGATATGTCAGGTACTTTCAAGATCTTTTTTTTTTTTTTTCTCATGGACCATCACAATATTCATTTAAGTTCTTTGTTTAAATGAAGCAGGGATTCAAGTCAAATAAATCAGAAATAGTATTATTTTTCTATTTCTACTATAGATTTTCACCCCTAAATCACTGTAAGTAGAGTTAATAACAAGCCCATGTTAGAGATGGGTACTATTGACTCACATAGAGGTCAAGAGGTCAAATGTATGAAAGTTTAGGAAAGAAAATTAGAGTATAATATCAGATCAATTTTTTCTTTTTTATTCATGTTTTTATTTTTTCTATATTTCCCCCAATTATAAGTAAAAGCAATTTTTAACATTCATTTTCTCATATTTTGAGTTCCAAATTCTTTCCTTCCTTTCTCCCCCATCTTCTTCCCTAAGATGGTAAGCCATTTGATATAGCTATGCATTTTCCTTTTTTTTTTAAAACAACCCCAATATGAAATCTAATAACAGCAAATATTTCAAATAGAAGATTAGTTAGCAGTCTTTTTTCAGAAAAAATCCTTATCTTCTGTCTTAGAATCTGTTCTAAGGCTTCCAAAGAGCCGTAAGGACTAGGCTTGTATGGTTAAGTGACTTGCCCAGGGTCACCTAGTTAGGAGTATCTGAGGTCATATTTGAACCCAGGAGGCTAGTTTTTTATCCACTGAGCCATCTAGCTACCCCTAGTCAGTAATTCTTATTGTACAATGTCTAATATAGTGCCTTACACATAGTAGACAAATATTTTCTAATTGAATGGATTTCATTTAAATTCATACAAGTATGATAATCTTAGGATCATAGATTTAGAATGAAAAGAAATCTTAGAGGCCATATGATAAAACCTACCCTTATAGATGAGGAAACTGAGGCTATAAGATAATGTGACTTGCCTAAAAGCCAAAAAGTAATTGATAGAGCTAGGATTTGAACCCAGGTTTTCTGACTTTAAATCCAAATATTTTATCCATTACGCCAGGATTCTTAACTTGTAGCCTGTGAACTTCAAGAAAATACATATTTTTATAGTTATATTTTCATATAATTGCTTTCATTTGCAATCTTACATATCTTACTTATGCATTAAAAACATCAAGGGGTCCATAGGCTTCTCTGGACTGCCAGAGGGGTCCACATTGTACCAAAAGGTTAAGAGTCCTTGCATTATGCCAATCTTTAAGAACATGTTTAAAGTCTAAGAAGTTATTCTTTGTTTTTTTTAGCAAAAAGAACTATTTAGCATTAACTGTAAAACACCACAGTTCATTCATTGACGGTATTTTCTTGAATAGTGTTATATTGAAGCTCTGGGAGCAGAGAGTCTCATCCTTGATTGATGAGTGAGGTCCTTTGGATCTTGGAATGTTCCCAGGGGCCGTGAGGACAGGGGAGAGAGTGGTTGGCCCATGGCAGTATAAATACCCTGGCAGCCCTGGCTTTTGGTTTCTTTCCTTCCCTTGGACTTGAGATATGTGGATCTTAGTCTTTTGGGATTGGTGACTTGCTGGGCTCAACCTTGCAAGATCCTCCTGTCTTGTTCCTGACTAGCATTGTCAACCTGTACCCAGACCATCACCTTTCTGATTCTACTGCCCCTAGATATTAGGAAATCAAATCATCTGTAGATATCTAGGTTTCCCAGGGCTCAGGAGGGATCCAGGAGAAGAAGAAGTGGGTGGAAAGAGTGGATATACCTGAAGGCTGTTTAGGCATAACATCTAGCAGAAAGAAGAAGAAGCTGAAAGACATCAAGCAGCAGCTTGCTTACTCTGGTTTGGCTGTGGCCAGGCTAAGCCAGAGAAGCTAACTATCCTGAAGCAATTATCTGCCTATAGCTCTGAGGGTTTATTATTATAAAATAGTTAGGGTTTCCCAATTCCTCTATCCATTCCCAATACCCCTCTTTGCTAATTATAGATAAAGCCTTTCAAGTACCTTCCTGGAGTGGTTATTTCATAGTTTCTCTGAGAAGGGAGATACGCAGTCAGATAAACTGTTACCAAGGCTGATAGAGCCCAAATCTATTATCAATCAACCCCAGGTGGGACCTGAAGGGATACCATCCATTAACCTGAAGGATCCTGTCTGGGCACTGTTATAAAGGAGGGAGGTGTCACATCATCTAGCTAGGTGGCAAGCCTCAGTTGATCTTGCCCTAGCCACCTAACTGGACTCCACTGCTGTCACACAATTACCAGTGGCAGTATCCAGTTTAGTTAGTTCACCCTCCCTCTCTATCCATATACATTTCATTTATTTATATAACAATAGGAACACAAGGGAATGTTTGTTGAGGCTCTCATAACTAGTTAGTACTTTTAGATGAGAGATTAGATACAGCTTGGGAATCCTGATATCAAAATCACTATTCAGACGTGAGTAGACATTTCTACTCCCAAACATAGCTACATTTTTTCATCTTTGGAAAGCAAAAAGTCTTGATAAGTTTTTGCTTTTTGGCATTTGACAAATGTCATTTTCCTGAAAGGTTAAGGAAACTTATGGAAAATATGTCTCTGGGACAAAGAATTTGGCTCCAAGTTGATCATTTAAGCAAAGAAGCACAGATTTTCAGTAAATAATTGTACTAGGGAACTAGGAAGAATCTGAGTTTGTCTCTGTCATAATATTCTGGCAAACGTAGTCCCGTTACTTTCATTTATTTATTTATTAAACATTCATTAATATTTATTTTTTAGAAAAGTTAACATCATTGCATAATTCATGCTCTTACTTTCCCCTTCACCCCCCGACCTCCCCCCACCCCATGGTTGATACGTATTTCCACTGGTTTTAACATGTGTCATTGATCAAGACCTATTTCCAAATTGTTGATAGCTGCATTGGTATGGTAGTTTCGAGTCTACATCCCCAATCATGTTCGCCTCAACCCATGTGTTCAAGTTTGTTTTTCTTCTGTTTCTACTCCTGCAGTCCTTCCTCTGAATGTGGGTAGCGTTCTTTACCATAAATCCCTCAGAATTGTCCTGGGTCATTGCATTGCTGCTAGTACAGAAGTCCATTACATTCGATTTTAGCATAGTATATCAGTCTCTGTGTACAATGTTCTTCTGGCTCTGCTCCTTTCGCTCTGCATCAATTCCTGGAGGTCTTAGTCCTGTTACTTTTAAACTTTACTTACAAATAAATGTTCTGTTATTTCTAGCTGACTATTTGATGTCTTTGAAATTAGTTGCTTACTGAATTGATTGCACCTGTCACTTTGAAAATGGATGGGAGAGGGCAGCAAGATGGCTCAGTGGGTTGAGAGCCAGGCCTAGAGCCTGGAGGTCCTGGGTTCAAATCTGATCTCAGACACTTCCTAGTTGTGTGACCTTGGGCAAGTCACTTAAGCTCCATTGCCCAGCCCTCACCACTCTTCTTCCTTGGAAACAATACTTACTATTGATTCTAAGATGGAAGGTAAGGGTTGCTTAGATGCCTTGGAATCAATATATAATCTTGATTCTAGGACAAGAAGGCAAGGGCTTTAAAAAAATAATTAAAAAAAGAAAGGATGGGAGTTTCAGGTATAATCCTCTCCTGTTATACAATGTATACAGAAATTTTGCTAATTGTATTTGATGCTTGTTTAGAATTTTAAAAAATGAAAATAAAAAAGAAATAAAGAGATTGGGCACAGAAATAAAGGGGTTATGCAAGTTGGAGAGCTAAACAGCATTGTGAGTTTGGATATATATTTACACACATATGTGTATGCATGCAAGTATATATATATACACATATATATATATATATATATATATAAATAAAACTTGTCCTGTGACTCATCTCAAAATCACCTTCAGTACTTTGTCATGAATTATACTATTTAAATACAAAAGTTCAGGGGTCTCCTCAAGCTTATTTGAAACTGAACGCATGTTGCATCTGTTCTCTGTGAATGTTGAATACTTGACACAGAAATGGGGTTTCATTTAATCAAAACATCCATTTTCTTTCCCACTTTGCAGCTTGGAGAGTAGGTCAGTTTCCTGCACCTATTCTCCTCTGCCTTGGCTTGATGAGGCTCAGTTCCTGGACCCTGAGTGTGCAGGAGGGTAGGTGGGGATGAACAGCCCAAGAGTCCTAAAGGCCATTATGAATTCCAAGACACATTTTGCCTAGCTGGAAGGGGATAATCATTAAAGTTTCATAAGAAACTACTTTCTCGGCGTAGTCTGCAAAGCGAAGAGGAAGTCTGTATCACAAACTGCTGCTTATAAGGCAGTTTCTTATTTCCTTTTTAAAGAACTTCATATGAGCAAAGACTTTCCTATTAGTTAAAGTGCATAGATGGCATAAATATCATGATTTAGGAGCAGCAGCAACACCCTGTTCTCTCTCCTTGCTTGCTTTCTTCCTTCTTTGATTACCCACATATCCACTAAACTGAGCATGTGCTTAATTGGATAGGTATGTTGAGAACTTGACAAGAGAGAAAGCAGAGCCATTGAGTTTTGTTTTGTTTCTATTTTCTCTGCCAAAGAGAACGACCTTTGGACTGGAAAGAACAGAATAAAATTGCCTAAAAGGGAGTTGAAATCCAACATAAGTAAAGAGATTTTTAAGAACTCATAGTTTCCTTTGATGAATCCAAGTGATTTGACCCAGATGAACTTCCTGCTCAGCTACTGCAAGATCTGGGGGATGTGATTGCTGAACCTCTGCCAGTGATCATTTGAAAGTTCATGGAGAACAGGAGAGGTCTCCCAGAAGAGAAGAAGGTTGAGTCTTATTTCAGTTTTCAAAAAAGGCAAAAGAATGGAATCTGCAAATGATAAGCTAGCATACTTCACTTTGATTCCTGAGAAAATTCTTAATATTATTAAAAAAATGATTGGCAAACATCTAGATAAGGAAGGGATGACTACAAATTATTTGGACTGATTAAGAACAGGCCATACCAGACTAAACTTAGTTCCCCTGTTAATAAGGTTACTAATCAAGCAGATCAGGGGAATGCTGAAAAAAGTTGATTTAGATTTTAGCAAAGCATTTGATAAAGTAACTCATCATTTTTCACGGGGATGGGGTGAGAATGAAGAGATGAGGGTAAAATTAGATAGATTTGAAACAGGTTGAATTGTCATGTCAAATTTGGTAGTAGGAGTGGCATACATTATGAATGTAAGCTTGATCCTGTGCTATTTAACATTCATCAATAACTTAAAGCAAAGATGACAGCCTCATTCTCACCATGAATGGGCTACTACTGAGGTGGTGATGAGTCTTTTGATTGGTTAAGAAACCAAAACTGAGGAATCTTATCAAAAGATTCATTCAGAAAACCTCCCTCTTCTCAGATGGCATTGGAGTGAAGAGGGCAACAGGTTCATGCACAGCCCATTCACTTGTCTCTTTGTGTTTGCTTGCCCCCTACCTTGGGCAAATGAGTATCTGGAAACTGAATGGACCAGGTTATAACTTCATCACCTTCAAGAGTCAGAAGAGCCATACATGGTCCCCTCAGCTAGTGGAATCAGTAGGAGAGCCACTTGGGTTGGTAGTAGCACCAAAAACTGAATCTAGTGAGGAGCAACCTGTTTGATTCAGCCCCAGAGAGGACCAAGCTGATAGGGAAGACATCATATCCTGCAAGGAGTCAGCCCAGTTGAACAAAGAAACGAGCTACTCCTCTACCATGCCATATTAAGAAGTGAACTTGAATGGGATTCTGTGAAGAAAGGAAGGAAGGAAGGAAGGAAGAAAGGAAGGAAGGAAGGAAGGAAGGAAGGAAGGAAGGAAGGAAAAGAAATATAATTCCTAGGGGTTTTAGCAGTTTAGCATCCCCTGCCCCTCTCAAGGCTTCTTTGATGGCTTTTCAGAATGACTGTTACACTGGTTTTTGGATTTAAATAAAAGAGACAGAACTTATATATTAAACCAACTGACAACACATGCATGCACACACCAGTGATAAATCAACAGATGTCCAGCAAGTGGCAACCCATGGGTAACATCAGTCCATCAGTCAATCAACTCCACAATAAATCATATGTGAGCAGAAGGTTACTTCCCAGAACTCTCCAGAGCATGGCAACCTGGAAGGGACCCAGTCAGGGAATACCTATATGTATTCCAAGGATTGGTAACTGAGCACTCTGTCAGGGAACAGTCGGATTAAATAGATAGTAAAGATATATGCATAAATTGATCTACATATACTATATCTATATACACATACATGTGTATATTTTGATATATCTATAGACATATATACATAAGGATATATTTATAGATATATGCATCTATTGATAGATCTATCTTTACATAGAGATAAATGTATGCATTTAGTTTTTTTTTGTTTTTTTTTTTAAACCCTTACCTTCCGTCTTGGAGTCAATACTGTGTATTGGCTCCAAGGCAGAAGAGTGGTAAGGGCTAGGCAATGGGGGTTAAGTGACTTGCCCAGGGTCACATGGCTAGGAAGTGTCTGAGGTGAGATTTGAACCCAGGAACTCCTGTCTCTAGGCCTGGCTCTCAATCCACTGAGCTACTCAGCTGCCCCCTACATTTAGGTTTTAATGTACATGTTGTTTCCTCTCAAAAGAATGCAAACTCCTTGAGTAAAGGGACTATTTCATTATTGCTCTGTAACCCTAGCATTTATTTCTTCATATACTGTAGTAGACATTTAATAAATTTTTAATTGAACAAAGGAACCATTGTAGTTGTTCTTGTATGAATCCTCCTCACTTTTCTTAATTTTCATGTGCAGTGTCCAGAAAAGCACACAGTATTCCAGACATAGCCATATCATGGTTTTGTTCCAGGCAAGGACAGTGCTCTCCAACCTCCTCCTTGCCCACCCTGCCCAATCCTCTAGCTTGCCCAATCTCTGACTTTCTAGCGTCAGATTATAATAGAGAGAGATTTGCATTTATCTGTTTTATTGATCTGCCTACCTCTAGCTACCAACCATGGGAAAAAGGCTTGCAGTGAATATTTCCCTCCTCCAAGAAATAAAGTATTTCATATTTATATTCTATTCTTTCATCCTTTCGATACTCATAGCCATTACTCCTCCCTTTCCTCTCCCTGAATGTCACTCAAACAATGATCCAGAATTTCCTGCCTCTGTTTGTTTACTCTAATTATGATATCACTGACATAATCTTGCACATGTCTAGTTTAGGCTTTGGGAAGTAGATTCCTTTGTCTTTTTGTCAACACAGCACTATATTGCCTTTTAGTTGTCCATTGGTTATCTTGAGCAGTCCCTGACAGTTGGGCATTCCTTTGGGTTTTTGAAGAATAGTCTATTTCCTGTTAAAGTCCAGGGACTCTTATCTGTAATTCACTCTAAAGAATTCTTTTCCAGAAATCTGTGTGAAAGTGAAATGGGCTACTTTTGGAAGTAGTTGATTCTCCTTGATAGATGTCAAGTACAAGTGAGATGATAATTTGCTAGGGATGTTAGAGAAGGAATTCTTGTTTAAGTTCAAGTTGGACTAGAAGAACTTGAAGGCCTCACCTAACTCTTGGATTCTGGAATTCTGGAGAGAAAATGCCTGCAAAATATAATAAGGGTAGAGAATTCTAAAGATAAGGCACAGCTACCTAGATTAAATTCTAAAATTAAAGGTGGCCTGGACCAGATGCCATCTCTTGTCTCTCTCTATTTCCAGTATTGTTAGGTACTGTCTTTAATGAATGGATCAAATTGAGTTTCTACCAGAATCAGTCATTGGCACTGTAGTAACCTTAACAAAGTGTAGGCATTCCATTTCTAATTTCTGTCCAAAAGACTATTCCTAAATTGTGCCTTCTTTCTTCTTCTCTTTTGTTCCTCTTCTACCTTTTGCCCTGATTATTTTCTGGAACATTTTCCTTCTTCCTTTGCTCCTCCCACCCAATCTGGAAACTTTAAGTTTCCTGGGTAATTGGTATGTTTCTGTCTGTGACCTCAAGGTAGAACCCCAATCAAACCTGCCTGAGTGAACTCCCTTCTGATAACTGAACTAAGATGACCCTTAGAGCCTTAAGTTTTGTTTTGTTTCTTTGTTTGTTTGTTTTTTTTGTTTTTGTTTTTTTTGGCAAGATCATATATTTAGAAATGGAAGAGACTATTTTTCAGATCCTTTAATCCTGTTAAAGGGATTTTCATAATCTCTCCCTCTGTCTCTTTAAGAGGCAGAAGAGGGAGATTTCTAGGTGGAGCAGAGCTGACAGGAGTCTGTGTGCCAGAGCTGAAGAATCTGTTACCAGCGAGATTAGATGATATATAAGGAAGGAATGAGTGGGCAGTTAGAGGACTTTTGCCTCTGGATCTCTTAAGAACTAGAGGTTGATCGGTCTGTGCTACTGGCAGTTTTACTACTAACAGTTGGAGGATAAAACCTTATTTAAGGAGTTTGTGGGTGATGAATGTCTGTTTAATTAAGAAAATAGGTAGTGAATCAATTTTAGGTAGTGTAGGTTAGATAGGCCTGGTCTAGCCAGGCAAGAAGCACGAGTTCTTGAAGACAGAGTAGGTTTTTTAGAAATTTTAGATAGTATTAGGAATTTAGGTATAGTCATAGGGTATTAGAATAATAATCTCTTTCCTCCTTTCTATTTTCTATCTGTACTTCTTCTCAAATTAAACTGTTTTATCAAACTGCTCTCCTCATTTTTGTCAAACTCCTACCATTTAACCCTTACAAGCCAAACCTCTTATTTTAAAACTGAGGAAACTGAAACCCAACAATATTAATAGACTTGCCCAAAGAAAGTCACATAAGTGGTAGAGTCAAGGTTTGACCCCAATAGTATTGCAATGGAGAGATGGCATTAATGTCAATGGATATGAGTTTAAATCTTGTCCCTGATACTATGTGACTATGGGAAAATTAGAGGTAAGGCAAGGTAAGGTAGAAGAGAGGTAAGGGCTAGGCAATGAGGGTTAAGTGACTTAGCATTATTTTTAAAATAAATTAATTGTTACATTAAAATTCCAAGGCATATCTCTCCCTCTTTCTCCTCTCTGCACTAGAAAAGGCATCATTTAATAAAAAGATATATGTACAAATAAAATGATGTCTTTCTTGTTTCTATGTATCCATTCTTTCTTTGGAGATGGACACACACAAATCATTCTTCAAACAATTTTCTGTTGCTGTATATAATGTTCTCTTGGTTCTGGCCCCATCACTCTTCATAATTTCATTATTTAGCCTGTCTGGATCTCAGTTTCCTTATCTGTAAATGAGTGGGTGGACGAAATGGCTGACTTTCAAGGCCTCTGCTAGTTATAAATCTTTGATTCTATAGTTTTAAATGCAGTACTCATCAGCTTAACTCCAGTGTCTATACTGCAACATAACTGATGTTCAGTTAATAAACTTTTATTGATTCCCCAATGTGTGCTCACTAAAACTGAGATAAACAACAAATGGTCCTCAAAGAGCTTACAACCTACATCAGGAAACATGAGCCTTGGGGAGTAAATTCTATCTACACATTAGCAGAGAAAAATTATGGGCTAAATTCTGCCATGCTAACTATGTGTTATAAGAGGTCAGAGAAGGGGAAAAACAAAACAAAACAAAACAAAACAAAACAACCAGTGTGGGTTAAATGATTAAGTGAAGACTTCAGGGTGGGTACAGGCTTGAATTGGACCTCTAGGTTAGATAGGATTTAAGGAAGGGAAGGCTAGTTCAGGAAAGGTAATAGGTACTTATATTCTCTACAGAATAAGCTAGATAAGCAATTGCTTTAAAGCTGTTGGAAGTCTGGAAAAGCCTTTGGTTGTTCTGGCTAATATTCCTCTGTCCAACAGGCCATTTATATCCTCATTCTGCCTCTCCTGCCCTGCCTGATAGCCCTGCCTCCTTCTGCCTTGCTTCTTTTTATTTTTGGAAACACAATCAGGTAGAAATACCTAGTTTCCTAGTTGATTGCTTGTAGTCTTAAGAGCAGAAACCTAGTCAGACTACTTAAACTGCCCTCTCTCTCCTCTCCTTCTAAAATGCTTAGAATAGGGGGCAGCTGGATGGTTCCGTAGATTGAAAGTCAGGTCCAGAGATCCTGGGTTCAAATTTGATTTCAGACACTTGTGTGACTCAGGGCAAGTTACTTGACCCCTATTGCCTAGCCCTTAACCTCTCTTCTGCCTTGGAACCAATACACAGAATTGATTCTAAGGTGGAAGCTAAGTGTTTAAAAATAATAATAAAACGCTTGGAACAGCCTTGATATGGGAGAGGAGATGACCGCCAGGGCCGGGTGAGCGAGTGGTCCTGAAGCAGACTCAGGGGTACTAGCCGATCAGGGACTCCCTAATCCTGCCACAGCCTAATGATCATCGTGCCGCAGGATGTCTGGCCATATCCCTTCCCAAGTTCTGCTTTGAATACGTTCTCTTGGGCCAACCCAGTCCCAGAATGAAGGAGGGGAATGGTCTCACCTAGCCTGGAGCGCCCGGTTTAGCCCCCGACTGAGGGGGTTTAGGAGAAGCTCTCTTTGGAAGTACAGCACAGGTCCTGACTCTAGGGTGAAGCGCTCTGAGCCCCCTCGCGACCTTCTCCTGCCTCCTGTCCCCTTGAATACCTTCCCTTCGGTATTCACTTTTAGGCTCGTCCTCTAGTCTACAAGGAAAGTTGCTGCCTATAGCGAACCCCTGAGTCTTTCCCCCGTACCTCGAGGGTTTCTGGAGGATTTTCAGAAGTTACCGGCTCTACCCGCTTTCACGCACCACCCACATTTATTTACCAATGGTTCCCAGACTGCTTTCTAAACCCTTACCTTCTGCCTTAGGAACCACTCTAAGACAAGGGCAAGGGCTTGAAGTGACTCACCCAGGGTCACACAGCTAGGAAGCGCCTCCCCCGCTTCTGCTATTGTTCCCATATCACGGAGTAGAAAGAACAGAAACATCTGGCTGCAGTCCATAGAGGTAGGAAAGCTCACTCTGACATGGCGCCTTGAGATTTAGAAAAAGCTTTCAAATCCTGTAAAGTCACGTCAAGTCAGCGAGTATTTAAGACCAACTATATGCCAGGCACTGTGCTCACTGCTATCTACAGACTTGAGAGATGGGTGGTAGAAGTATTGTCTCCATTAAAAAAAAAAAAAAAAATATATATATATATATATATATATATATATATATATATATTTTCTTTTTCAATCTTTATAAATCTTTAATTTAACTTAATCTCCTTTTAAGTCTTTAATTTTAAATTTTAATTAAATTTAATTAATTAAAAATTTTAAGAAAATGTCCTTTCTTTCTGTCCTAGTAACAACTCAAAGCAGAAGGGCTAAGATCTCTGCCAATGGGGTTAAGTGATTTGCCCACACAGACAGCTAGGAAGTATCTGAGATCACATTTGAACCCAGGTCCTCCTGAATTCAGGCCTGGCTCCCTATCCACCGAGCCACAGGTCCCTTTCTCCCACTTTCTTTTCTTTTCTTTTCCTTTTTTTTTTTTTTTCAACCTTTACCTTCCATCTTGGAATCATTAGTATGTATTGGTTTCAAGGCAGAAGTGGTGAGGGCTGGGCAGTGGGGGTTAAGTGACTTGCCCAGGGTCACGAAGACAGGAAGCATCTGAAGTCAGATAGGACCTCCCATCTCTAGGCCTGGCTCTCAATCCATTGAGCCACCCAGCTGCCCCCTCTCTCCCATTTTCAAGATAAAGACACCAAGTATTAGAGAAGTAAATTGAATGATCCAAGGTCACACCACTGAATCCTGGGGCAAGCTTCTTTCTAAGACATCATCATCCCCTTGCCACGAAAAACTATAAAAGAGAGACTAGGAAGCGAATGGAAATTTCAAAGTCTTTTGCCCAATGATTGAAGCCTTTCCTTTCTTCCCTAGTGGTAAGCAGCAAGGAATAACTGGCATTCTTTGTTCTATGTGATCAGTCAATCAATTAACAGGTATTTATTAAGTACCTACTATGAGCCAGGCTCTGTACTAGATGCAGGGAATTTAAAGGGGGAAAACATGAAGCCATTTCCATTCTCTATTCAATGGAGAAAATGATAGTTTTTCCCTCCCTCCCACCTTATTCTCCTGAGCTCTGGGATTTCAGTGTTCTCAGCCCCCTCTAGCTCCAGCACATAAACTGACCACCTGGAAAGAGTTTATAAGTAGGATGCATAATTGCTAAAAGTCTTGGAATCCAGAGGCTTGCAGCTGGTTTCCAGAGGAAGTTCATATTCTCATACACCAGCTTGTCCTTTCACTCCCATGTCAAATTCCATTATACTCTAAATTTTGTGGCTAAAGAACTTTGGAAAACAAAATCTATTTTTTTAATGAGCTTGTATGCAGAGTTCCAAACTGGGATTTGGGGTTTTCATTCTAATAACAGTGCCTTAAGGTTTGCAAAGCATTTTATAAAAATTAACTTTTTTAACCTCACAACAATCTTGGAAGGTAGATGTGCTATGTTCATTTTAGAGATGAGGAAGGATACAGAGGCAGACTGAAATCAAGTGATTTGCCCAGAGTAACAAAACTAGGTGCTCCCATTATTCCCCATTTTACAGATGAGGAAATTGAAGCAGACCAAGGTTAAGTAACTTATTTGGTCACACAGCTAGTAAATGTTTGAGGTCAGATTTGAAATTAGATCTTCCTGACTATGGGTTCAGTATCCTGCCACTGTCACTCAACTGCCTCCTTGTGGTTCTTTTCTAGAACATAGATATTTAGAGTAGACAAATCTTCAATAAATTATGATGATACACCAACAAGACTTCAAAACAAAAGGAACACAATCTGATTTCATTTTTTTTAAGAGGAGTAGATCACAGAAGCCTTAATCTAAATGAGTAGTTTTTAATCAACCTGATAAGATCACAGGGCACTGATCCCTGATCAAATTGAAGAATCCCCCCAATCAAACACGAGATTACAGGGCTGGCATGGGCTATTGTATGTGGAGGCATCTCATGGAACATTGGGATGCCTATTAATTGACTGACTAAAAATCTTACATTCTTCCTTGTAGCCTATGCATGTGGGCTAATCTTATTATCTAGAGCCCTAGGCCTCTTGGAAACTTAATCTCAACCCTTTCCCATGTACTTTCTTCTTTAGAAAAAATTTAAATAAATTTATCATTTAAAATTTTTTAACATTCATCTTTTAAAAAATTGTTCCAAAGGCTCTTCCTTTCCTACCTATGAAGGCAAGAAATGTTATATCAACACTGCATGTGAAATCATGTAAAATGTATTCCTAAATTAGCCATGTTAAGAAAGAAAAATAAAGTGAAAAAATATGCTTTAATTTATACTCAGACTTCATCAGTTCCCTCTCTCGAGATGTATAGCATTTTTCATAAGTCCTTTGGAATTATCTTAGATCATTGTCTTCATTAGAGTAGCAAAGTCTTTCACACTTTATCATCCTTTCAATGTTGTTGTTCCCAATGTTCTCATGGTTCTGCTGCCTTCACTTTGGATTAGTTCATGTCTTCCCAGTTCTTTCTGAAGCCATCCTGATCATCATTTCTTAAAGTTCAATAGTATTCCATCACAATCATGTACCACAACTGTTTTTAGCCATTCCCCAATTGGTAGGAACTCATCAATTTTCAGTTCTTGGCCACCCCAAAAAGAACAGCTATAAATGTCCTTTTTTGGCCCCCAACTCTTCATGATTATAGATTGTTTTGATTTCTTCTTTTTACTATCTGTTCACATCTTCTGTCCATTTATCAACTAGGGAATAATATGTATCTTTAAAACTTGGACTCAGTTCTCTATATATTTGAGAAATTTTTAGCAGAGAAACTTGCTGTAAATGTTTTTCTTCACTTTCCTGATTTCCCTCTAATCTTGTTTGCAATGGTTTTGTTTGCCTTGTACCTTCTTTTTAGAGTATTTAAAGGCTATCTATAGGGAACACATATGACTATGAGACACGATTTCTTGTAGCCTGAAGATGAGTTCAAAGACTGTTCATGAATCTCAACCTCTTATGTAAAAGATGCGAGAGGAATTTGGAATTTCCTAGGCCTCATTTTCTTGGAATCTGTGGGGAAGAGGGAGGAATGAGAAGGAAGGAAAATAAGATTTCTATTAATTAATTTTTTTTTAATGGAGGAGTTGGTAGGTACAGGGAAAGCTACAGATATGGGGCATTTAATGTAGTTTCATATAAGGCCATGGAACTTTAGTTTTGTTTTACTTTTGTGTACTTAGAATTTTCTCCCCAGAACTCTGTTTCCCAGCTTCCCATTTTTATTCTCACCTTACAGTGCTTACAGCTTTGAAGAAAAAAGTTGTGGGTGTAACTCTTCCCTCTCTTCTTCCTGGAATGTGGCTGTGGAGGTTGGGGAGAGAGCTTGGCAGGAAAGTTTACTCACATGGTCATACTTAAGCTTTGTACTTCTATTGTTTTTTCTTCTACTTCAAGTGATTATCAATAAATCTTATAAAATATAATATTTGGAGTTATTGATATTAATTTAAAACTTACACTTTGATATAGTAAGCCTCTCAACAGAGTTGAGCAGTAGGGGTAATCTATAAATGACTATAATGTCAGAACAAAATACATGAACAAAAATTAAAAAAAAAAAGGAATCAAGCCTTTGTAAGGGGGAAAAGGGTTTTTTTGGTCGAATATATTAAAAGATGGTCGCCAGAGGACTGAACAATTATCAGTCTTCAATTAAGAATAATCTCAAGTCAAAATTGACTTTATGAAAGTTATTTACAATTGAGAAGAGAGAGAGGAAATAAGGAAATAAGAATCTAACACAATAGGTAAATTACTACGATCCTCTAATTAATCCAGGTAGATCTAATTATCCCTTACCCGAGAGTCATTCAGAGAGTCTATTAAAGGGAAGTTCCTTAAGAGAAGTTCAGGAAGATTCAGTTTTAAACTCACCACGTGGACTTCTAAAGAAGAAAGCGGTCTCACCAAGGTCTCAGTGTTCCAGCCAGCACTCCTCCACTAACCAGAAGAGCTCCTTCACCAGCCGCCCTCTTCATCAGAAGCTCTCAGCTGACTGAGGATCTTCTCCTTTTAAAGGGGTCACTTATGTGTCCCCTTTAAACTTCCTGTGCCTCCCTCCTAATTTGCATGTCCAATCACAATAGACGCTTCTCATAGGACAGCCTAGGGGGCAGTCAGTTGATTCTGATTCGTCATCCACTCTAGCACATGTGGGTTATGGACCTCCCAGAATTAGAGGTGTTCTCACCTTTGGTGATTAAATCTAAAGATGGGCAGTGTAGACTTAATCTAATTATCATACCTTCTAAAGAATTTTGGACAAAAGTACTAGCCTTGAAAGTTGCCTTACAATTCCTGAGTTTGAGACTTTCAGCAAAGATAGAAAATTTCCTGATGTACTCTCCTCTTGCACGGTGCCCTACTTGGAAGCCATTTAGTTCAGTTACGTTCGATGATCCTTCATGACCTCATCTGGGGTTTTCTTGGCAAAGATGTTGGAGTGCTTTGCTATTTCCTTCTCCAACTCATTTGATAGATGAGGAAACTGAGGCAAACAGGGTAAAGTGAATTGCCCGGGATCACTTTGTATGGCCCACCTTGAAGAGCAGATCTATTATAAAAGTAAGCAATCCAGAAAGCTTTAGAAATAAGCTCCTCTGTTCAGTCTAGATCTATACAAGTAAATGACCAGAAGTTAGTAGAGGCTGGTGGAGAGGTTATATACCACTTATGGAAGATCCAGAAAGTTCTTGCTACCAAAGTCCCTGGCACTGTCAAATGGTTTTGTCTCAAACATTGATATTTTATTAGTGGAAATGACATTACCAGAAAATTTATTTTACTGAGTTACAAAAAAAAATAATAAAATTAATTTAGAAGAACAAAAGATCAAGAATAGCAAAAGAATTAATGAAGAATAATGTAAAGAAAGGAGATATAGCTATAATAGATTTTAAATTGTATTATAAAGCAGTAATTATCAAAACCATCAACTGGCTAAGAAATAGAAAGACAGTTCAGTAGAACAAAATAGACATACAACAAATAGTAGTAAAAGATAACAGTAATCTTGTACTTAACAAGAGCATAGATCTAGGTTTTCGGGGATAAGATCACTATTTGGTAAAGATTGCTAGGACAACTGGAAGCTAGTTAGGCAGAAACTAAGTATAGACCAATATCTTATGCTACTCATTAAAATAAGATAAAAATGGATACATGATCTAGATGTAATGATTAAAATTGATCTTGGAGACTGTATATTAAATTATAATTGTTAGTAAAAGTGAGAGAGAAAAAGAAAAATCACCTGGTCCTAGCTATGAAAAGTCTCCATACTGCTTTGCATTTCTCCAGTTTCTGGTTCCCAGTCCAAGGGGCAGCAGGTCAGTTTGCCAAGCCACAAGTGGCAGAAGTCCGGATACAATTAAAGACTCCTGAGCAGAAAGAAGAGAGCTCTGGTTCCACAAGAAAAAAGAAAGAGCCCAAGCTACTGCTTGGCTCCATCTCTTATAAGGCTAATGATGTCACTCCTACTAGGGCTCTTTGGACAGTCTGGGTCACGTCCTGACTTCCAGCCATGTCACCCACTGTTACTTCCATTGGTCAGGGACTGGACTGCCTCACAGCAATCCCATCACATGGCTTAATGGTGTCCTACCTTAACAGTATGTGTGGGTGATTACATTTTTATGTTAATTCCACAGAGACATAAAAGGAGATATCATAAGTAAGTTAGAAAATATGAGTAGGAGAGGAATTTACAAGTAAACAAGATATGCAAGAAAGAACTGTGAAATTTAAAATGGATAATTTTGAGTACGTTAAGTTGAAAAGGTTTTGTACAAATAAAACAAATGCTGCCAAAATTAGAAGGAAAGCAGAAAAATGAAAAAAATATATATAGGCAGCTTCTCAGATAGAAGCCTTCTATTTAAAATATATATAGAGAGAACTTTGTCACATTTATAAGAATAAGAGCCATGCCCCCAACTGATAAAAGATATGAAGAGACAATTTTCAGATGAAGAAATGAAGCCATAGATAGGTATATGAAAAAATGCTCTACATCACTAGCAATTAGAGAAATGCAAGCCAAAACAACTCTGAGTTATGACCTCATACCCATCAGACTGGCTAAAATGGCAAAGGGCAAAATGACAAATGTTAAAGAGTTTGGAAAAATGGGGACGTTAATACACTGTTGGTGGGTCTGTGAACTAATTCATCCATTTTGGAGAGCAATTTGGAATTACACCCAGAGTTATAAAACTAGGTATACCCTTAGACCCAGTAACATTGCTGGGTCTGTTTCCCAAGGAGATTAAGGAAAGAGGAAAAGAATCCCTATGTTCCAAAATATTTATAGCAGCTCTCTTTGTGGTGGCAATGAATTAGAAACTAAAGGGATGCCCTTCAGTTGGGGAACGGTTAAACAAATTGTGGCATATGATTGTGATGGAATACTGGTGTACCATGAGGAGTGATAAGCAGGCTGATTTAAAAAAAAAAAACAAAAAAACTTAAGAACTACACAAGATAATGAATAGTGAAATGAATAGATCCAGGAGAACATTAAACACAGCCACAGAATCAAAGATAGTGGAATAACGATCTTTAGTTATTTCCAGAAAGTGAACTGAAAGGTGAAATATGAAAGACTTAATTTATATATAGATGCTGGTCTCCTGAACAGTATGTTCTGTGATGTAGCGAGGGTTAGGAGGGGCTTAGACACTTGTGGTTAGGATTTATTTTATATATATATATATATATATATATATATATACACACATATATATGAAGAGAAGTAAGTTAAGCATATAAGAGATTGGTGATTTCATTTATGTACAGTCCTTTTTCTCTGTACATGTAAATGCTTTTTTCTTGTTTTGTAAAATTTAGAATTAAAAAAGATTTTAAAAGTGGCAGACAAAACCTAAGAAATATGTATGTTTTTCTTATTCCACTAAGTAATCACTAGAAATCTAACACACGTAACTTTTCTAAAAATTCAATTGATTTCCTTTTATGTTTTTGTTGAATCTGTCTAGATCTAAATAGGGTACATTGAGATTTCTAATGATTATAGTTTTGTTTTCTATTTCTATATAGTATTTCATTAGCTACCATTCCTTTAAGCATGTCTAGTTTCCCTGCTTATATCTTTTAGCCATGTTTATTTTTACTATTGCCTTGTTTAATATCATGAATTCTATTCCTGCATTTTAAAATTGTCCTGAAACATAATAAATTGTGCCCCAACACCTAGAAAAGTGACAATGAAGAAAAGGCATCACTATATGCTTTGTAAATTACACCCCAAAGAACATGGGGACTTCCATCAAATTTGCAGCTTAAACATATATGTATTTTCTCCCTCATTAGAATGTGAGTACTTTGAGAGTAGGGACCACATCCCCTTTTTATTTGTATAAAGTATATACTGTATAGTACAGTAAGTGTAGTAAGAACTAAATAAATGCTTTCCCCCCCTTCATTTGTTCAACAGTTCCAGTAAAACAGAAATTATTAGTTTTTCTGCAAGTTAAAAAAAAGCAGCAGGGAAAGACTAAAAGAGAAATTCCATTTGAAACTAATTATAGGGTATAAAAAAAAAATCTGGGAGTCCAGTTATCAAGACATTTTCAGGAATTATATGAATTCAATCACAAAACATTCTTTAGAGAAATAAAGACAAATCTAAATACAATAATTGGATATTAATTGTTCATGGTTAGATTATGCCAGGATCACAAGAATCACAACATTATCTTAATAAATTTATAGATTCAGTACTGTGCCAATCAAACCACTAAAGGGTTACTTTATAAAAACTAGAAAAAAAAATTCATATATAGAAACAAAAAGTCATGAATCTCATGAGGAATAAAGGAAAACATGGCAAGAAAGGGGGCTAAGCAATACCAGATCTCAAACATTACAGGGCAATAATCATCAAAACTATCCTGAATAATGAATAAAGAGAAAAGTTGATCAGTGGCACAGAGTAGTTACACAAGACTCACAAGTAACTGAACACACTAGTATAGTGCTTGATAAAGCTAAAGAGCTTCAGTTCCTGATTAAAGACTCACTTTGGCAAAAGCTGCTGAGAAAGAAGTGAAGCAGTGTAGCAGAAATTTAGGTTTAGATATCACACATACTATATGCTACAATAAACTCCAAATAGATATATGACATAGTAAGAAATCTCATCATAAACAAAAAAGAGAAGCAGGAAAGGGATGCTTTTGGTAGTTATGAATAGAGGACAAGTTCCTGGTCAACCACTGAATAAAAGGGATCCCTCTATTTATATCCCAGGAGATAAACTGGAGAACTGTGATTACATAAAATTAAAAGGCTTTTGTACAAACAGTATTGATGCTATTTGGAATTAGAAGGGAAATAGTTAAAAAGAAAAAGCTGCGGTATATGTAATTTATTCAACTGTATAAGAACAAGGACCAGATGATCATCAAAATAAGAGATTCATTACTAGAGATACTTATGAAGAGATACATATGAAAATGCTCCAAATCACTAATAATAAAAAGGCGAATTAAAATAATTCTGAGTTTTCACCTCATACTCATCAGATTAGTAAAAAGGACATAAAAGGGAAAAGAGAATTATTGGAGGGGATGGGGAAGATAGGTATATTAGTGCACTATTAGTTGAATTAGGAAGCGGTCCTATTATTCTGAAAAAAAAAAAAAGCAACTTGGAATCATACCCCAAAAGTATTTAGTGTTCATATTATTTGACCTAATGATATCACTTCTAGTCTTTTATCCCAAAGAATCCAAGAAAGTTAAGTACTCATATGTACTCACAGAAGCACTTTTTTGTTGTGGCCAAGACCTGCAAGCAAAGTAGTTGCTTATGAGTTGGAGATCTGTAAAATAAATTATAGTATAGGAATATAATGGACTTGTTATTTCTACATAAGAAATCAGAAAAAGAAGAGACTGAGATAATACTAGAAGGACTTAGAATTAAAAATTGATACCTTACTTTATATAATTTTTAATTTATTATGATCAAGCCACTATGTATTAGTTGACTCCCTCATTATGAGTTTGAGTTCCCTTAAGTCTATGTCACTTGCCTTTTTTGGAAATTTGAAAATTGATATTCCATGATTATTGAGAATTTTGTCTAATGAGAATCAATATTTGTGAATCAAATTCAGCCTTGATTGGATAGGCCCTGTTAATAGAAATTATGAGTTTAAACTTCCCTATTCCTATGGGCTGAAGTCCAACTAGAAAAATTCTAACCTGTGAGCTTTTGCTGACCATGAGGGAAGATGAATCAATTTGGTGATGGGATGTTTCCTCACGACAGGACTTTCCAAAAGGATGTTAGTCAGGGGATGATAGCCCACCTGGTGAGGAATACATGATATAAGCAGCACCAACCAATCGGGAGTAACATGTGTCTGTATGGTCACTAGGCAATGTATAAAAGAATTGCTGTCTACAAGTGTGGAATTGGGGTAAATCAAGGATCACTATGAACTCGTCTTGGAAGGGATCTGGAAGCCGACCCCATGGGACCCTGAGAGAATTCTGTTTGGGAGGGACCAGCAGCAAGAGGAGTTTGGAGGGGTCATCTCAACTTGCTTCACTCCTGCCCAGACTAGGACCCTGGGGGGTGGGGGTGGGTTTTTTGGTTGAGAGGTTTTGATTTGGGGTGTATCCTGAGTGAATGGGGTTCCTTTGTACTTTTATTAGTGACTATTGGGAGATCACCAATACCAATGAAGAAGACATCAAACAGCAATTCTCCAATTTGGCCAGAGTCCAAACTCCTGGGGGAGTGGGCTTGAATGAGGGGGGTCTTTTCCCTGATCCTACTTGAATCCATTTATCCTGTTACTTCCCTCTTATATTAGTTTAGAAATATTTGATAGGAGACTGAGGGAGGAAGAGAGAGTTAGCACTCTGACCAAGCCACAGAAGAAGTCCAGAGCTACTCTCTTGGGGAGCTCTTTATCTCTATCTTTTCTCCCTGTATCCTGAATTTAATTTATCATTAATAAACCCCTGATTGTTTGATACTTAAGAGTGAGGAGCAATTACACTGATCTTGGGGCTGAGGGGCAGACCATTACCTGACTCCGTCTTGATGGGCAAAAGCTAATTTGAACTTGGGAGTGGGGGAGGCTTGTCTCAACAGGGCTGGCTCTGAGGGTGGGATCCAGCCCATTAGGGTCACAACTGAACCCCAACACCTTCCTTCAATATCCCCACTATAGCTTTGCCAGTTTGGGAACCTCTTTGAGTTTATTCCCTCATAGGTCTTCCCCAGAGTTGGGGGTGGGTTGTTAGCTATACTGGTCCATTGAAAGCTAACAAGGGGGAATCTAGATACACACCTCCCTACCATCAATATTCACCCTCATACATGCCAGAAGCATCCTTGACTACTGAAGAATCTTGGATTGAATTTATTGGCATTTGATGGCCATACTAATAAAATGAACACACTTGGAACTTTGTGCCTTGCATTTGCATTGCATGTGAACTAGAATGACTTCTAGGAATTGATGCAGAGTGAAAGAAGCAGAACCAGGAGAACTTTATACACAGAGATGGATACACTGTAGTAAAATCGAATTTAATGGACTTCTGTACTAGCAGCAATGCAATGATCCAAGACATTTCTGAGGGACTTATGAGAAAGAATGCTATCTACATCCAGAGAAAGAACTGTGGGAGTAGAAACACAGAAGAAAAATAGGTGCTTGATCATGTGTCGATGGGGACATGATTGGGAATATAGACTCTAAACAATCACCCTAGTGCAAATATGAATAATATGGAAATAGGTCTTGATCAATGACACACGTAAAACCCAGTGGAATTGCTCATTGGCTGGGGGGGAGGGGGAAGAAGGGGAGGTTAAGAAATTAAGTAACCATGGAAAGTTTCTTAATTAATTAATCAATAAAAAAATAAAATTAATATTTGCCAATTACCTATTTATCTGGTTTGGGCTCACTTGGGTGTATTTCCCATCAAATTTCAGTTCTAGTGCAACTTTTCATTTTATAGATGAATAAGCTAAGACTCCAAAATGTTAAGTGTCTTCCCTAAAGTCTTAGTGGATGTGAAGCTTGAAAGTTGGACTCTAAAGCCAAAGTTCACATCTACAACAGGGTGCTTCCTCAGCTCCCCTTTGGATGCAATGTTTGGGTGTGTGTAGTAGGGAGGTAGTAGTGATAAGGTGTTATGATATGTGGGATCCAAGTACTATCAAAATGACAAGATTCAAAAATGTGGATGAGGAGCAAAGCAGAATTTCAGTCCCTACTTTCTGGGTATTAAACCATGGGATAGAATTTAAAACATTTGAAACAAAGGGGCCCTTCTTTTTGTTTTTTTTTTATCCCATTGGCAAGCAGTTGCTTAGTAAATGCTTGTTCATTGATTCAATGAAATCTATTTTCAGAGAATGAGGAGTAGTTGATCTTGCATATCGCAAAGTTCTGTTACTAGGAATAAGTCTTTATTTTAAGAAGACAAAAAGTATCAAGATAGTGCTGGTACTATTAGATTTCTCCATTTACTTCTTATTCCTTGACTGGGAAACTAAGAATCAACATATGAAAAGCACAAAGAGGTAAGGTACTGTAGTGTATAGTAAGGAAGAGAGTAGGACTTGGAATCAGGACATGGTTGGGTTCAAATCTCAGCTCCAACATGCCACTTTAATTTACAGGAAATAGGATCATCTGTTAAAAAACAGGAATAATCCATGTAGAACCTAACTCATACTATCTAGAATGGAATGCTTTAAAAAGCTTAAAGCACCACATAAGTAGCCACAATGATCATTAAGCAAAGAAAATACAGCATTATGGTCTTTATGGATACAAAGTTTTGGAGTTAGTATCATGTTTGACCTATTTGAAATCATCAAAATGAGTCTATACATCTCAGCTCTCTTCAGATCATGTCTTTCCAAATGCGGATGGTATAAAACACAGCTTAATTTCCTAATCAATGCGACTCTTCCCCCTCCTCCACTCAGTACTATGAATTACTATGAAATCTTAAAAAAAAAAACTTTAGTAGTGATAAATATGGTAAGAAGACAGCATACTCTATTAATTTTTTAGCCATTTGAACAATGGGAAAGCTGACATCTTGTGGTGAGAAGGGGAAAAAGACAATTGTACAGAAATAAGTATTTTTTCCTACAGTTCTGCTTATATTACAACTGTTCTCTCCAGTGAATGCATTCTACGTTGTTTCTAATGCTTGTGATTTTTCTTAAAATACCTAAAAACAGATTCCATTCCAATAAACGATCTTGTTTCTTAACTTTCAAAACAAACATGTTTATGAATTGTTTGTTTTCAAGATTTTTCCACATGTGAATTCCACAGCCCACATAAACCTCAATTCCTTGCTAAATTCCATCATCTTTCCCTTATTTGTATACCATGGCTTTTTTTCAACATTCAATGCTCCCAAGGCAGGAGTCTTTTTTTTTTTTTTTTTAATTTAAAACCCTTACCTTCCATCTTGGAGTCAATACTGTGTATTGGTTCTTAGGTGGAAGAGTGGTAAGGGCTAGGCAATGGGGGTTAAGTGACTTGCCCAGGGTCACACAGCTGGGAAGTGTCTGAGGCCAGATTTGAACCTAGGGCCTCCCATCTTTAGGCTTGGTTCTCAATCCACTGAGCTACCCAGCTGCCCCCCAATGCAGAAGTCTTAACACAAATGGAAATAGAATTAAGGTTTTACACTGTCTCCTGATCACCTTCTCACCGTGATATAGGAAACAGAACCATTTTGAAGCTGAAGATTTCCCCCCCCAT
This sequence comes from Gracilinanus agilis, assembly GCF_016433145.1. Classification (NCBI taxonomy): domain Eukaryota; kingdom Metazoa; phylum Chordata; class Mammalia; order Didelphimorphia; family Didelphidae; genus Gracilinanus; species Gracilinanus agilis. The sequence continues at coordinate 365,927,161 of NC_058133.1, forward strand.
GATTTATAACAAACTCACTGATACTTACAAACAATCGTATAGGGGGAGTGGCATAAAGGACATTAGTTTACCAGAGAAGGAATTATTCATGTACCAAGAGTAAAAAAAGTGCTTTATTTGTATGATTCATTTGTTTAAATGCAATGTCCAGAAATCTAAAAGATCCCTAGAATGATGCATATTGGAGTTTTAATGGAAAACAGGGACAAGAGTCTCATAGGATGATTAAGTGTAGAGGAGCTGTGATCTGTAACAGTTGAGATCACAGACCTATCACATCAAAATTATGAACAGTTTGCAATAGCTGAAGACTCTTTGTAGCCAAGAAAAATAAAAACAGTGCACACATAAACTTTGTTTCCCTAAAAGCCTAAAAAAATGAAAACCTGACCAATTCTAGGCCCCTAAGGAAAAAAAGTATGATCTTAGTTTAACTTGTTGCCAGAGAAGACAAATCATATAGAAATATAGCTGGGGCACAATTTTTTTTTTTTTTAGACCCTTAACTTTGGTGTATTGTCTCATAGGTGGTAAGGGTGGGCAATGGGGGTCAAGTGACTTGCCCAGGGTCACACAGCTGGGAAGTGGCTGAGGCCGGATTTGAACCTAGGACCTCCTGTCTCTAGGCCTGACTCTCAATCCACTGAGCTACCCAGCTGCCCCCAACTGGGGCACAATTTTAAAGTGAAGCAAGGTCACCAAGCTAATGACATCTGTGCAAATCTCAATACAACTTCAGTTTTGAAGAAACTTTTCTTATGTGTTATTGGGGTGTTTTTCCAATGATGTAGGTTTTGTCCACAATTCATTAAACACATACTATATGCAGAGCAACACACATTCAACAAACCTTCCCCCATCAGCAAGTCTTTGTTGAGCTAAGTTGAGAATTCAAGAGATGAAAGCAAACAGAAGATTAGGAAGAAAATGAAAATCTAATGGATCTGGAAAAAGGTTGCACAACCAAGCCATTTGAGAATTAGGAGGAGATAATGGTAATTAGTTGTTTGGCATATGTGAGACATGATAAATACTAGAAAGGATTCATTGTAGACTAAGGGTTCTCTTAAGCTTTTTGGTATCATGGATCTCCTTTGGCAGTCTGATGAAGCCAAAGAATTCTTTCTCAGAATGTTTGCAATGTATAAAATACATAAGATTCCAAAGAAAACCAATTATAGTGAAATAGTTATAAAAATATTTAAAAATGCAGAGACCTCAAGAACCCTTGGGGTAGCTTTACATTCCATAATCTTAATTCCTAGTTGAAACTGGAATAATTTTTAAAAAAGAAAGAAAAAAGCACAACTTAGTGGAGTTTGCCAGAAACATGCAAACCTTTATGTCATAGTTGTGAGAAATGATTAAATTTAGCTTCCCTTCCCATCCAACAGTATTTCTCATTTCCTAATACTTTTAGATATCAGATTATCATTGATAGGCCTCAGAAATTATTCTTCCAACTCAATGTTTTATTACCCAGTTTATTATTACTTTCATAAACAATTTAAATCGACTCCTTGAACTATAGAATGGTGTTATTAATTGAATTTTTGTGACATTTTTAGAAAAAGTTTAAATTACTAAAGACATTGTTCTAGATTATTATAAACCATACCAAAACAATTTGACTAAATTGTAAACAACATTCCTTTCTGAATCTCAATATAGGTTAAAGAAATACAGATTACAGAATTAATTTTAAAAAGCCCATTTATATTCTTGGTTCTAAGCCTAAAACAAAAGCTATGGGTTGGAGTTAGAGGTCTGTCCACTTCCTAATGTTTTGATTTGGAGAAGATAAAATATTTCTAATTTAAGCTCAAGCTGAAAATCCTAGAAACACAGCAAAAAATGAATTTTCTTCTCATAAACAATTTATTAAACATGGGACTAGGAGTGGTCTGTCTGTTTTTTTGGTGTAAAAACTAGCTTCACATAGGATTATCTCAAACTATCTATAACTAAGCTGGGACATCTTAGAAAGTTATCTGAAGGTCAGATAAGTGAGGCTAAGTGATTTGCCTATGAAAGCTTGTCAAATAACCTAGAGCAGGTTTTGGTACTCTAGCATCTGAATGCCAAAATTTTACAAAAGGTTCTATTTCATTTGAATAACAATTTCTAGGGGGCTCATTAAAATCCCTATTTCAGTTACTTCTATATCTTAATGTGGCCAATTCAGTTTGAGGTATAGGAGCTCAATAAGACATCCCAAAAGGAGGAGTTCCTAAATTTTTAAATCATCTGCAATCTCTCTATTCCTAAATGAACACTAATATAGTAATTCTATATAACTCTTGGTAGTCTACCCTGTTAATCAAAAGCTGACAACATATTGCAATAAAAAAAACGAAAGACAACCCAAGTACAATTTGTTTTTTAATAAAGATAATTACAAAAGATGGAAAATCAGCTCAGAAAGGCAAATTACTTCTTTAATAGATCGGTTTTTTGACATAACATAATAACTCACATCAATTTTAAATACTATCACATAAAGCATGGTGGAGAAAGAAATTTTGCATCATAATTAGAAAAACTCACAATACACCTTGCCAACAACCAAAAAAAAAAGCCATTTTGAAAATAAATACATTCCATGCCAAGTAGTACAAAATGAAGTCAGCAGTCTCTTTTGAAAAGAAACCTATATTTTTTCTCCCAATATTTTACCAATTTAGTATTTTTCCTGAAATTGTTGTGAGGCTCTCTAATTCAAGGATTGCTGAGCTGTTCCGATTTGGCTCTGTTTAAAAAGGCAAAATATAAAAGTGGCACAATTTTAGTTTAAATGCACTTTGACTGATGGACAATTTAAAATCAACATTTGTAACCATATGCAACAAAACAGGTATTTCAGTGACAGAAAATGTCTTCGTTTTTGTTCACTTAGTTCTTTTTGTTAATTTCTGAGAGCTGGGACTAGGTATGGTAATTTATTATGTAAAACCTAGCACAGTTTATCATGAGACGATGTAGATGTTTTCTGAACAAACAAGCCCAGAAATTCCAGAGTTGTATTCATCATTCCTAGTGTGCATTAATCCTGGATTACTTTAATTTTAATTTAAAATTTAACTACATTTAACTCATAAGAGATTCAATTAGTACTGGGTTACCCTTTGGTGTCTGTCTTTTCACCACTGTTGTCCTTAGACTTTTCTTCTTCTTTAACATCTAAAAATAAGATAAAAAGAAATGTACAATAAATACAAATAGCCTACACAGGAAAGCTTAGTCCTTAAATTAAAAAAAAAAAAAAAAAAGAAAAACAATTTTATATTTGCCTTCTTAACACTCTCATGGAATAAACACCAACTTTAAAAGTTCTCAGCAATTGAAATCCCATAATTCTTACACCTCTGTCACCCATATTAAATGTTTTACTTAATTTCCATTCAAGTGATCAAAAATAAACCAAAGAGCTAAAAAAAAAAAATGTGGAAGAAACAGTGAGATGTTAAGTTTTGGGCTGCAATCAAACTTTATTTCTAGGAAGTTACTTTATTTAGGAGTGTAGAGATTAAAATTAATATACAAGAACTAAATATTATAGTTCATAAATTTTTATTAATAATAAACTAACATAAAAAAAGCTTACTAAAAAGGTACTAACCTAGCCTGCTTGCGAGAGCAAGAGAAAGAGGGAGGAGTTACAGCAAACTATATACAAACATGACAACGCAAATGTGGACAAAGGGAAAAGCATTCTGGGTAATGCAGAATGGAAGTTTGGGTAATATAGTTTTAGGGATTCAAGATATTTCTAACTATATAGGAGGCATATGAATGCTTAGTCGTTTAAGCTTTCTTCCATGTGATAAAACAGTGTAGTGCTTGTCACACAGCTGGCACTTAATAAATGTTTACTAAATTGAATATATAATAAGTTCTGTTGATCTGTTTCAATTTCCCATTTTATTTTGGGTACGGAGACTATGAATTGTTAAAATGAGATTATGTAGATACACTTTTAAAAACATGATGATTTTTTAAAGGCTAAGAGAAATGTAACTCACTTTTTGGGCAGTTATTTACTAAGTGCTAGGCCCTATTTGGATACTACTGTAATTGAGCTCACATCATTTCAGAGATGAAATATAGCTCCTTAATAAATTTATCATTTTCTACATTTGGAAGACCAACGGCTAACCTGCTTTTTTGTCTTCTGTTTCCTTCTTGTCTTCTTCTATCCTTGCTTTTTTTGCTCCTTTCTTATGATCAGCCACATTTCTACGCCCTCCTTCACCTTCATCCTCGGAATCTGAAAATTCTTCATCACAAGCTATTCGCTTGTCTGATGCTCGAACTAAAATATAACATAAAGATTGTTGTTGTTGTTCAGTTGCTTTTTAGTTGTGTCGAATTCTTCATGACGCCATGAAAAATACATAAAGGTACACATTATATTTTGGAAAATAGCAGTATAAAATTTGCATTCAGGACTAGAATGGGAGGTCCTGGATTCAAATCTGACCTCAAACACTTCCTAGCTGTGTGACTGTGGACAAGTCACTTAATCCCCATTGCCTAGTCCATATCACTCTTCTGCCTTGGAACTGATACCTACTATCTATCTCAGATGATAGCGCTGGGGGAGTTGCTGCAGTAGCCAAACTGATACCACCCATGTAACTAGCAAGCATAGGCATTTCTCTCCATCTCTCTGCCTTTTCCTATCCAAGTAAATATTAATAAACTTTATGAAAAACAAGGATCAAAGTCCTAAATTTATTTCTAACAAAGCTAGAGCTAAAACGGACATTTTAAAATTCCAGAACTAGGCCAAGTTTCTCTCTCAATAAAATACAAGAACCTACTTTAGCATTGGGGCAAAAAAAAGCAATTAAGGGAAAATAAAAAGAAATTTGAAAAGCTGCAAATCTAAAGATGTGTAAATTCTTTCAAGTGGCTTTTGAATCTTTAAAGAAGACAAAGTAACTCAATTTAAGTTTTCAATGAGAAGAAAGTAATTTTTTCTAAGAAAGAAAATATGTTGGAATTAAATTTATATTAAAATTCTTGCTATTAAAGCTACCTTCGAATAGGTTAGTATTGCTTGAATAACTAAGAAAGCCTGTATGCATAATACAATTTTCATAACATTTAATAGTATGATCTTACTAGAAATTCGTTTGTCTGGATCTTCCCCATCTTCATCCCCACTGTCTTCATGAACAGCATCTTCAGGGATGGCTTGCATCTGTACACCAGGCGCATGAGGTAACATGCGCAAGTTTTCAAACAAACGTTGTCTATATTGCATAGGAAACAAGTTATTCAAGTATTTCATTTTTTTCATTGGTTTCTAAATAATTTTAAAAAGATTCTTGACCAGGCCTAGAGATGGGAGATCATCTAGCTTCAAATCTGGCTTCAGACATTCCTAGCTGTGTGACCCTGGACAAGTTACTTAACGCCCAATGCCTAGACCTTATTGTTCTTCTGCCTTAGAACCAATACACAGTACTGATTCTAAGATGGAGGGTATGGGCTCAATAAATAAATAAATAAAAAGACTCTTGAGCAAGAACATATACAATCATTTAAAGCTTGGATACCTAGAAATCTGGAAGTTATAATGGTTATATATTTCTAGCAAAATAGAATATTTTTCTAGTGTTCAAGTTTCAATGGAAAGTTATCCAAAGTACACAGAAAAACTATATGCATAGGAGTTATACTGGATTATAATACAGGACGCTTTAACAAATACCTAATTTAAAATCTCCACATAGTTAATTTTCTTTCCTTCTCTTTAAATTGAATGCGCTTATCTATATAATCTGACTAACAGATCAATATGTAATTTCTTTCTTGAAATTTCAAATTACTCCAAAGAAAAAGGAAATAGTGTGTCTGTGTAAAAAGTCCTATGTTTTAACATTCTATGATTTAAAAAATAACAAAAGTGAATAAAATCTATATTTCTTTTCAATTCAAGATTGATTTCAAGATGATGCTAAAAGCAGAATCAGTCATATTTGCTATCTGTACTATAGATCCCATAAAAATAAACATTTATTGGTCTGAGCTCCCGTAAATATATGCTATAAAGAATTATTCAGATTCACTATAAATCATTCACTCCAAAAATTGGCTTTTTTTTCCTTCTAAAACCCTTACCTTCTGTATTAGAATCAATACTATGTATTGGTTCCAAGGCAAAAGAGTGGTAAGGGCTAGGCAATGGGGGTTAAGTGACTTGCCCAGGGTCACACAGCTGGGAAGTGTCTGAGGCCACATCTGAACCAAGGACCTCCCATCTCTGGGCCTGGCTCTTGATCCACTGAGCTACCCAGCTGCTCCCAAGAATTGGCTTTCTTAAATAAGGTAACATCTAAATTTTTAAAAACTTTCTTTCATTGGTCCTAATTAGTGTCTTTGTTGCATAGAATTTATTTATACCTAAAATGACCAAATTTATTTATTAAATTTATTTAATTAAACAATTAATAATTAATTAAATTAAATTAATAAAGAAATAAATTAAACAATTAATAATTAATTAATAATTAAACAATATTAGTTTATATAAGTTAGTTAATAAAGCCTACTTAAATTAATATTACTTAAGGACTATTTACCACATCTTTGAATATTTCATTGTTCATGATTGCTAGAATTCACACTGGGAAGTTCTGTCTATGCATCAGAAGCTCAAGACTTGGAACCTCAGACCTGTACTTGAACAGGAATCCTCTAAAACAGTGATTTCCAAAGTGGGCGCCACCACCCCCTGGTGCGTGCTGCAGTGATCCAGGGGAGCAGTGATGGCCACAAGTGCATTTGGGGGTGGTGAATAACTGTAAGGGGGCGCTAAGTAATATTTTTTCTGGAAAGGGGTCGGTAGGCCAAAAAAGATTGGGAACCACTGCTCTAAAACATACCCAAGAAGTGATCAGCTAGTCACTTGAGTATGGGAGAAAGCACTTTCCTCTGCTAAGATTTCATTCTGAATTTGAACAGTTTGTTCTATTTGAATGCAAATCTGTCTCTGCAACTACTGCCCCCCTGTTCCTAGTCTTACCCTCTAGTGAGAGGCAGAACAAGGTGAAAGCCTTACAAGGTATTAGCCAAAATTTAGATACACCTGAAGAAAGCTACTAGTTTACTAGTTTTTCAGTTCCCTTGATTTCTGTAAGTCTCGTGTCTTCTTTCATATCTAAATCCATCTATCTGTATCTAAAAACATACATATACACACATATGTGTCTTTCTATCTGTATATATGTGTAATGAGGAACTGTCCTAGAGGGATGTTAGATGTTACAACCCACCTAGGAGCTCTCCAGGGCCAGTGAAGCACAAAACTCCTTGGTTTATGGAAATAAAGTTTATTTTAAAAACGGAATAAAGGAAACTGGTAGGTAGGACCCAAGCACTATTAAAACTAAATCCACCCAACTTCTAAGTCTCCTGTTTAAGGAGAGCTTTCTGTTTTTCCTGTGGGCCCTGCTTAAAGCTCCTTGTTCTACCTAAGAAACTCCCAGCGCTATCTGACTCTATCCTAATCTTCCCACTAGTGATTACCAAAAGAAAGGAATAGCTGCACTAAGTAACTCAAAGTCCAGATGAAAAATCTTTGGATTACTTTAGGCCAAGAAGATTTCTGATAGATGGACCACTGGCAGCTGATCTTTGGACTCAGGGAAAATGGTTTTCTCTAAATAAATTCTCTACCTAGAAGTCAAAGAATTCTCCACAAAATCTTGACTCTCCAGTGAAAATCTCTTAGAGCAAAACCTCTCCCTTCAGCTTGGTGGAAATTCAGGAAGAAAGTCAAACCCTCCTCCCAGCTTAGATCCAAGAAGGAAGGGAAGTCATTTATTTTCAGTTCAGACTCCCAAAATTCCTTTTCCTTACCAGAATTCCTCTCTCAGGGCTTATCTCAAAATTCCCTTTCTTTAATCCTAGAAATCACTCTATCCCTAACCTATTCCTACATATGTACATACTATATGTGTATGTGTGTGTGTGTGTGTGTGTGTATATATATATATATATCATATCTTCGGTTTCTTCAACTCTATATAGTCTGGAGTACTTTTGTTTTTGATGTACCAATGTTTTATTAGATTATGATGTTCAAAAAGCTTAAATCTGGACCCAATTCAACCAAGAAGTTAGGGTTTACAGTTGCCAAATCTAAATTGGACTAGGTGTATTATAGAGTATATTAAAAACACAAGACTCAAGTTAATCTTGATATTAACAAAAAACCTTAACCAGTAAGAAAGACAGTATCATTTAGTAACAATAACATCATAAAGTAAAGACTGAATGACCACTTCTTAGGTATGCTGAAAAGGGATTTCTTATTGTATTATGGGTTGAACTACATAGGTCTCTGAAGATTCTTCCAACTCTGATTCTATGAAGAAAAATGTTTTGGAATGCCAATTTAATGATACTAAGTGTAATGGAGAAAAATAAGTCAAAAGGATATAAACATCATAATTCAATGTCTAACACTAAAGCCTAAGTTTTACATAAAATGTTAAAAAAGGACTAAAAACTACAAAAGATACTTTGAAAACTGTTTATATTTGTATGTGTCAAAAGTTTTATTTTGCCAACATTTAATGAAATAAACTATTTCAATCACTACTTACTTGATCTTCTCCATATACTCGGGGGTATTCTGATTTGTCATATTTGATGGACTTATGTGCAGTTTAAAGTCTGGTCCAAAATACTCAAAGTAATCATTGTATGGCAGTTCTATTGAAAACAACAAAACAAGTTATAGATAAAAAGCTCATTTGTTATGTGGAAATATTAATCATCCATAAAACTTAAGAGCCTAAAAATATTTCCTAGCAAATTACAAGAATAATCAGGACCACATACGAGTCTATACATGTGAAATGCAAAAGTATAGGAAAATAAAAAAATACAGCAATAATATCAATTCTTAAATTCAAATCTTTTATGACAAATTTAAGCTGTCTTAGTCACCATTCCTCTTCAAATCAGGAATACTGCTAATCTGAACCATTTGGGGACTGTCAAGGAGAAAAAGGAAGGGAGCCAGGAGGAACTAGACATATGATTTCATTATAATAGGGAACTTCTAGAGAGGAAGACTTCTACCAATGCAGTTTAGCATCTGCCTTATAACTTAAAAGTGTTAGAAAGCTGCCCAGGGCATGAGAGATTAAATGACTTGCTTGCTAGTCCCACAGGCAGGATGTGTCAAAAGGCATGGCTTAAACCCTTTGAAGTTAGCTCTTTAGCCACTGTCACAATATATCACTTCTTCTCTCTATCTCCCTTTTATTAAACAAAATTTTTTTGCTACCTTTATAGTCTTCCTGTACTTTATTCTCATCTACAATCCAAACATATCGCCTAACTCGTTCTTCACACAGGACACTCTACTGTGTCTTAGCCTTTCCACAAGTTTGTCCACCATATCTGGAATACTACTCCTTTTTGTTGCCACATATTTTCCCTCTCCAGATTTGAACTGAAGTCTTCCTGACTCCAGGCCCAGTGTTGTATTCACTGCACTATTAAGCTCCTTATTCTCTAGCCATTTTACTTAAATTTAGCTTCTCTACTCCATAAGCAACGCCTCCTAGAACTAGCATCAGATAAATTCTGCTATTGTTCTTGTTAGGGGTGTGTTGATCTATTTCCTGTGAAGCCAATTATCATCCCAGTTACATTCTGATCCAAAGTTTAACCACTCATCACTGTTCCCCTAAATTTTTGATATTTTACCTAACTCAAATGCAAGCTACTTTGAAGATACATACTATCTTTGTTTTGAACTTGTATCCCCAGTGCTTAGCACATGTTTGTCATATAGTAAGTGTTTAATATAATTAATTCATAATATATACGGTTCATTCCTATTTCCTCATCCTTGGCTTCCTTGCTTTTCTGTAAGCCTGTAGTCAAACCCTACCTTCAAAAGGGTTTTTCTGGCCTTCCCAGTCCCAGCTGCTAGTGACTCTTTTTGAGATTCCAGGTACTCTGTGTTTATGTATGTAACACAGATATATACATACATATATGCATACACACATATAGTCTCTACTTATTTTCATGTTTATATGGAAGAAAGAAGGAAAAGTAAGAAAATAATTGCTAGCATTTATATAATGCTTTAAGGTTTGCCAAAATTTTTTTAGCTATATTTTGTTTGATAAACTGGTTTTTTGTTCCAACTTTTGTTTCATTCAATATTCTTCTGTTCAAAAAAAATAATTTTTTACTGGTGAATATTTTATAAGTACATCCTAGAGAATTCTAGGATCCCTTATAGATGGTAAAGAAATAGTAAAACAAATTAGTGTTCTGTTATGTCACACTGACAAGTCCTTAGGCACATTCATTGTCTAATTCTGCAGTTCTTAACTTGAGGTCTATGAACTTATTTTTAAGATTCTGATACTGTGTTTCAATACAATTAATTTCCTTTGTAATACTATGTATCTTATTTAATCCATTTAAAAACATTATGCTTAGAAGGCATCTACAGGCTCCTGCAGATGTCCATGACCAAAAAGATAAGGAGCCTTGCTCTAACTAAAGGCTTCCTCCTCTTCTATTTCTAAACAAATATTAATCATGAGTAAACTTGTAATTTTCTCCTTACTATTTTTATTATTTAATTGGGTAATAATACTTGCCATTTGGAATTTCACAATCTAAGGCAACAGCAGTTTCATATGTCCAACACCGAGCAACATTACGGATAGTGTATCCTCCTCCTCCCAGCATCAGCAGGGGCAAATTGAAAGTTTTTACAACTTCTACACATTTAGCATGACCTGACAAAGAAGACATATAAAATTAATAGTTTTACTTACAGAATAAACTATATAACATTTTTTAAAAAGGTAAACGGCCAAAAATAGTTTTCAAATATTATATGTAAACTGTAGAAGGAATTTTGTAACTTTCAAAGACCAAAAAGAATACTTCAGAAACCTATACTAGAAGTGATTTCTACTGCTTCAATGATGGATTCAAGAACCCCTTCAATAGCACCTCCAATAAGAGATTCAGATTTTAGAAAAAGGAACCTGTTATCTTCCTAAAGCCTTTCATTCCATTTTGGAGTAGGAGGAAATTGCACTGTTTATATGGGGAAAATACTGACACTTCCACTGGAAATGTTACTGTCACTAAGCAAAGGTTTCTCAATCGGGTATGTTCATTTATGAATGTTTTTCCAGAGTGAATTTTTATGGATATATTTTTAAATTTACATGACCATGTTTTCCCCCATACCTAAATCTCTTCAGCCTTTCTCAGAGGCATCCAATATAACAATATTTTTAAAATACCTCCCCAATCATAGAGAAAAATATCAATATAATTGATCCATGAAAGTTTGAAAACATGTGAAAAGCATAACATTAGTGGAGCCTGTCTCTAAAAAGGATGAGATGGGAATCTTTCATTTCTCTTCTTTAGAGGTGTGCTTGCTCTTCTTAATTTTGCAAAATTCACTATTTTGTCAGTTTTTTTCACGTGCATTATTATAGTCGTAGTTCTTAGTTCTGCTTGACTGCGTCAGTTCTTGCAGAACACTCCATGCTTCTCTGAGTTCATTTTATGCTACAGAAAATTTACTATTATGTTCATGTACCTCCAATTCTTTGCTATCACAAGAAGGGCTCAAATATTTTAGTGTATATAGGCACTCTATTTGTATTTATTATTTATTATTTTTTTTTAGGCAATGGGGGTCAAGTGACTTGCCCGGGTCACACAACTGGGAAATATCTGAGGTCAGATTTGAACCTAGGACCTCCCGTCTCTAGGTCTGGCTCTCAATCCACTGAGCTACCCAGTTGCACTTTAAATCAATATCCTTGGAAGATAAGGTTAGTCACGGAATCTCTGGGTCAAACATTATGGACATTTTGGATACTTTATTATTTGTGTAATTCCAAAATGATTTCCAAAATGGTGTAACTGATTCACATATCTACCAAAATTACAGTAGCATTTGTCTATATTCCCATAAACCCTCCAACAATGGCTTCCTACCTTTTGCCATTCTTGTTCATTTGAAGGATGAAGTGAAAACTCGAGGTTATGATTTTCATTTTACTATTAATGATTTCATATGGCTAATACTTAGCAATTCTTTTGACCTGTTACCTATTGAGGAATGGCTTATGAATTGTGTATGTGTGGAGGTATACAAGTCAATTATCTTTGTGTCAAACCCTTATCAGAGAAAGTCTTTCCCTATTTGACCATTAAACTTCTCCAAGGTACATTTTTGTATGTAATTTTTGGTTTCATTATAATCAGACACTGCCATTAACCCTTGGTTAACATTCTTATGTATCTGCTATTGTTAAGTGAAGAGAGACCCTGTCTGTTGAAATGTTTTGACGTAACCCAGACACCAGGGCTGTCTCTTCAAGGACAAAGAGCAAAGATGGTGACACTCTCTGTCCTAGGCCAGTATAGATCCAATCTGGTTGCAACTTATTAACAATAAGATTTATTTGGGAATTATCAAGAAAGGTAATTGGGTTGAGAGGGTTGTAGGTGTGTCCCTACCTCTAAAGATAGAGGGGCCCAACTAACTTTACGACAAAGTCTCTTCTTTCCCAGCCAAGCTGGTTTACACTAACTATTCTCTCTATCTAAGAGATCCCCTGTAAGCTAAACAACACAAAAGTTTTCTAAGTCTTTAGGATATAGATGATTAGCAAAGGTGATCAGAGTCAGAAGCGATTGGGTTCATGCCAATCTTTCCTGAGGCAACCTTGGTAGTTCAAATCTGTTTCTCTCTCAGTTCAGATCTTCTTGTATATTTTGCAGAGATAATTCTTTTTGCAGCTTCTAGGTTGTGGTAGGGAAAGCATACAGGAACAGTTTAGAAATCCTCAGGAGGTCAGAGATGAATCCAGGAGATGCTCTCAGCTCCAGAGACTCCAACCAAATCCCTCAGGCTGGCCGTTAGAATCCCCAGCAACCCCTCCTTCAAGATTCTACCCAGTCCTACCTGTGTGTGTCAGCTATGTCATCACATTCCATTTCTCTTTGCTGTAAACTTGACTCTCTTTTCCAAAATATCCCTCTCTCACTATAATAGCTGTGAAAGGCATATAACTTGCTTTTCTTCTAATTTTTTTTAATAGAATGACCTTTATTGACAAGGCAATCAATCTATTTAGAATGCATTAGGCGATATGATGCCAAAGCCTGATTTCTAATAGACAACCTTCTAGTTTTTCTATTTTCAAAAAACAAATAAGGATTCTTTCCTAAGAAATTCATTTTCTTGTGTATCACAAGGTTGAATTATATTTTTGATTCTTCTTGATATTATATTTTTTACTGTCTGTCTTTATTTCAAACCAAGAGATGTTTTTGATGACTACTTTATTGGAAATATTTCTTTCCTTTCATTTGAAACCTTTTATTTCCCTTTATATCATAGAAATAATTTTTAAAGGTTTCTTTGAGTTCTGCAAAGTATCCCTTTGATAATCTGATTATTGTAGTATTACAACTGTAAACTAACTCTGATGATGTGGCACAGACTAGCCACAAACAATCTAGCTATAAAGGAATACTTTATAACGATCTACATAAGTATTTTGTAAGCTTTGGCAGTTTGATCCTCAGATACTTCTTTGTAGTTATTTGGAATGGTTTTTCCCTTTCTATTTTTTGCCTCTTGGATTTTATTATTCAGATATGCAGTTAATTTTTGAGGGTTTATTTTACAGTTTAAAAGTTTGCTCATTTCAGTTAGCTATTTTTGTCAATTCCTTAAGGAAATACCAGCAAATAAGTTTTACTTCCATCCTTGTGCCTTTTAATTTCCTTATTGCTACTGTTAGCACTTCCAAAACTGTATCAAATAATAGTAGGCATTCTTACTATTTAATTAGAAAAGTTCTTATGTTTGTTTTTCTTATGAAGTTCCACCCCTCCCCCCACATTGAGAATAACATCCTTATATCCCTATTGTAAATCAAATTCCCTCATGCTTTTTTTAAAGCAATGGAATGACTGTCCAGATTTTATTGGGATTTTAAAAATCAGTACTCACTAGTAATATTATTCCATTGTTGTTTAACCCTTCTTGGTTTTGCATAGAACTCTTTCAAAAAAAAGTATCTGATAGGGTATTTTCTCAATTTAAACAATGAATGTAATATGGACAAATTTTTTTTTACAAGTTTGACAGAAAGTTGTGAATTTATCAGGAGCAATTTTTATTTGGTAGTTCCTTTACAGCTAGTTCAATTTTCAGCCCGAGATGGGGCTATTTAAAATCTTTTTGGGAGGAAATCTCAAGCTCTTTGTGGTATAGTGGCCACATCAGGTTCTCATTGGTTCTTGTTTCTTCTATGAACCTTGCTTTTTTCTGAGGGGCTACAAAATTGATCCAGGAGAAATTCAATGTCTGCATAACTGGGATTGTACAAATCAAAGGTTCTTTTAAGCTCTTTTGTTGATCTGTAAGGTGAGAGGAAGTATTTGGGGAATCTTCTTCTAAAGACTTCCAGGTCTTGGGCCATGAAAGCCGTGTAAGTTTTCATGTGTACAATTTCTCCTTCTGGTTTAAAATGAGCCTGATCAATTATGGGGTATAAAGATACTGTGCTAGGACCCACTGCCCCTGTCTCAGTTTGATTAGTGGTAGCCTGTTTGTCATTGTTGGGTTGGGCAGGCTTTTCTGTAGCCTTGGAGTTAGCAGCGTTTGTAGCAGTTGGGCTTTAAAGCTTTCTCTATGACCTCCAACTGCAATATTGTGTGGGAGTCTAGAGTTTGTCCCTCCCTTATTTTCCTATTGATCGCTATCATTTGTTTCATCTGCTCCTTCATAACCTGCAGCAGCTCCTCATTTGTGCTCTTTCTTGTCCCCAGTAACAGTTCCAATGCCTTTTTGAGACCCCAAAGTCCCTGGCACAGCTAAAATTATACGCAGGTATGATATGAACTCTGCCATCATGAAAGCCATGTATTTATATGAATCATAAATTGTTAATAGTTTGAGGTAGTATTCTGGAATAACACGAAACTAGCGATTAAAAATTCCCTGCGTCACAGACCAGAGAAACATGGATAGGCTAGCAACGATGAAGGTGAATCTAGCTATCCCCATTGTTCCTATACCCTTAGGTATCGTTTCCCTTATGGCTCAGCCAAAAACTGTTTAAAAAAAAAAAAAACAGGAGAGAGCAGGAATAGAGGGGAGCACAGAGGCAGCAGCTTTGTAGTAATAGGTAAGAGGAGAAGGCTATGCTCCCCTCAGTCTGACAGGCTCTGCTGGACTGAGCCTGCTAGCTGTCTCCTTTAACAGTTGCCCAAGCCAAGTAGCCAAGAAGGAGTTGGGAGTGTGTTGACAACTCCTCTAGCCTCTTGACTTGGGGTTAGGTTTGTTGTTGGTATGGACTGGTATTAATGCTAGATGGATAATGCTGAAATTCTGACTGTGAAATAAGGCTCCCCTTCCTAATAGCTTTGGATATTAACTAGTTAGGAAAGGTACTCTAATCTTTAGTTGGACTTAATAACAAGGTTTATTTCTCACTTAACAAGGGGTCAAGAAGAAGGAATGAGGTAAGAGGATTAGGGATGCTAAATCTAAGCTAAAATGAAAGTAGGTGATCAGAAATTGTAGGTGCTGCTAGATCAATGATAGGCTAAGCTTCTTCACCCTCTCACTAACCCTGGCTTGATCTGGCCGGAGCCAAACCAAAGGATAGGGAAGGCTATTGATTTTCATCTTAGATGGTTATAATATTGTTCTCTCTCAGCTCTATTGACAGCAGGTATGACAGCTCTCTAGGTCTCTCAGGCAAGGAAGCTAGATTGCAGGTACAAAGGCCTACCCACCCTCTTGAACCTCCCTCCACCCAAGGATGCTCCTGAATGAGCTCCTCTGAGCTGTGCATGATGGGTATTTATAAGGTTGGTTCCAACTGCCTTTTGGTCTTGGCTCATGCCTCCTGGGTGTATTCCGAGGTCTTTAACCAACGATCCTCTCACTCAAGATGATTTCCATTTTGTCCCAGAAATTCCTTATAACTGTAGTAAAGGCTAGACAATGGAGGTTAAGTGCCTTCTCCAGGGTCACACAGCTAGGAAGTGTCTAAGGCTAGATTTAAGCCAGGTCCTCCCATTTTGGGGCCTTGTTCTCAATCCATTAAGACACCTAGGTGTCCTCTTTGTTGGGTTTTTTCAAAGCAACAATTTTTGGTATTATAATTTCTTTAGTGTTTCTAGTTTATTGATTTTCTTATTTTGATATTACCTTTTGTATTTACTTGAGCTTTATCTGTTGGCTTTTGAACCTTTAAAATGTATATTTGGTTCATTAATACTTCTACTTATTCTAAACCTACTTTAGTATTGTAAAGATCCTGGGGGAACCTGTAGATGAATATTATATAGCCCCCAAGAATCCTACAGAGGAGGTGGGAAACGGGGGGGAGGGGGGTATTGATGAAACCTTCTATCTGAATGCTAAGATAGGTTTACTTACAGTCTGCTTCTGTGACCTTGATGCTACCTGTAAACTGTATGGAATCTGCTAATATGAATGAGCAGTTTACTGGTTCCCACCTATTGTCATTAACTAATGAGGGAGTGATTGTTTTCCTCTATTAGTAATCCAATTAAATAATAACTTCAAGGATGATAACCCTTGATTCCTAGCTGACTGCAATTTGATGGATTCACTCAGAAGATCAATGATTGTAAAGTGATCTTCACCAATTGCCAGGTGTATCTCTTAACTGACAACTTCCTGGAACTCTGAGAATAACCAGGTCTGTGATGGTTTTCTTTTTTTTTACTTTTTTGGTTTTTGTAGTTGATCTTCTGATTGGTATTTATGCTGGTGTGATGGTATTGAATTTACAAATGTTGTTTAATACTGATGCTGGATGTTGATGTGCACAGAATAATCTATCAGCAGCTTAGGCATCTAACCCTAGCTATGAGACAATCCTGAGATGACCCAACCTCCCACCAGTATCTCAAGATTGAGAGTGTGATGTACTGATCTTGCTGCTTTTATAGTCAAATCTCAACTGACTTTTGGTCTCATGCCAGTTTAAAATGCCCTCAACTGCATTCTGTGTTCCAACCAAGTAACTGGCACTCATGCTTGGCCAACATGGCTTCCTGCAAAAGTATTTACAGTGTCGTTCCGGGTTAAGATGGCGGCAGAGTAAGAAGCAGCTCTTAACCTCTCCTGACCGAAACACACAAAACTCCTCAAGGGGACATAAAAACAAGTCCAGACGAACGGAGGAACCCCACAACAGGGCACAGCGTGGAAGGTACGTGGAATCGAGACATCTCCAGGCTAAAAAGGGCTCTCACTCACTCAATCGCGAGCTGAGCAACCGCCCCACCCCCACCCCCTCCAAACTCACCTATAGCTCCGAACCCAGCTAAAAAGAAATAGAGCAAGTTTGGGGCACCCATCGAGTCATCGGCAGCTCCGGGACCTGTTCCTGAGAGCAGCAAGACTTAGGACCCCATTAAGTCAAGAACGCACGCGAAATCTGAGCGCGCGGGAGCAGAGAGTGGACGCTGGGCGCACGCCCGCTGAGCAGAGGCGTGGGTGCGGCTGAGCAGAGGCGTGGGTGGAGGCAAACACAGCCAGGAACTAAAGCCTAAGTGGGGAACCAGTGCAGACGGGTATACGACTGTGGAAGCAGCGCCCTGAGACTTATAAAGAAACCTCCAGCAGAGGATCAAGCAAGGGAGCCCACCAGGGGGCTTGACCTTGGAAAAAACTAGAACTCAGACCTCAGGAGTCAATAGATCTCAGACAGGCACAGAGAGCGAGGATAAACCTGAGAAGCTGCTGGGCTAATGATGGCTAATCAGTTACAGGAAATTCAGAAGAGAAAGAATAATAACAAAAAAAAGAAGTCTTTAACACTCGACAGCTTCTACACAGAGAAAATCCAGACAACCGAGCAAACAGAGGAGGAGAACAAACAACCATCCAGACCCTCCCCAAATAAGGAAAACTCCTCACAA